>NW_027248277.1:9824674-10124674 GCF_041260155.1 Ptychodera flava | reverse complement strand
CTTGTTAGCTCGACATTGGATTATTCTGAGGAACTCAAACTCTTTCTGTTTTTCAGAAAATTTAAATGTGTTCTCGACTTTGAGTTGCTCACCTTCTTTTAATCTGAAATTACAAGTCTTACCGAATAAGGCCTAGCTGGTGGTGTCATTACAATCCACTGTCCAGTATCCAGCGAAACAAGTCCTGGTTTTTAAGATTCCGTTTTCGTTCTCATGACGACGAGGAAAGTGTTAGCTTCAGGTTAAAGAATAAACTTTCCTCAATATTTTAAAGAGACTCCTGGAAATATTACAATTCCGAATCATCCCAAACGATAACGACGCCTACTTAACTCTCTATCAAAATTGTACAAGCCCGTCTCCAGCACGGAATCGAGATCGACGAAATAGAGGACTGTTCCTCTGGCTCGTACAATGCCAGTCGATCATAAATTTAATATTACCACGTTACGTCGGGTATACAATTTTGACTTTCAGCTGTTGACATTGAAAATAAGAATACATTCTTCTAGAGGCATTTCAAAGTTCTTCGTGAGATTAACATGTAGTGCCTTGTCCAGTCTTTACAGTGAAAATTGTATTTGAGAGACAGTGCGCTACGTGTATATTTGCTATTGATTGCTTCTCACGCACAGGAGAATACGAAACGTTCGAAACCGAGGGCTTGTCTTTCTTTGTGTCTTTAACCGAATTATCATACCACCGTTATCTCATTGAGAATGAATACATCCCTGCATGATGTGTTCGCCTAATGTAATCGGCTGCTCATAGAACAAGCTCTCAACCTATACAGAGTGTTGCAGGAAGCTCAGATTTCCTTATCGGTTTTACGCCTACAATTCTCATTCCGTGTAAAAGCTAATGATCACAGAAAACTTACAGTAACTTATTCAATTAGCCATTCACAGTATCGCTTTGTTCAGCAGCCTGTTCTTTGTACACCCTAACAACCACAACATCTCAAAATGTCTCTTTATTTACAGATATTGCTGCGTCTACTCAATATTTGGTAGACTTTATGTCAACATCTCTCTCTCCATTCTCTTAACAATCTATTAATTATTTGATGAGTTTGCCGTTATTATCACCTTAATTCCGAACTGAATGTAATTTCAGTATCAAACTACGCACATCATATCAGATACTTCCTTACAAATTTCAAGGCTTTATGCAATGTTTTCAGATTAAAGCTAACGCACACAGTGAACAAATGTCTATGACACGATTTTCTGCATTCGCAATTTTAGAAATATGCGCGCTTTCTCGGACAGTGTGTAAACTTTTATGGTGACACGGTACAACATTTGGCTTTCAACACAAATAATTGCGTACTGACTTGCGATTGATTTTTTGTCAGTGTCGTTTTTTCTACCAAAGATTATCAAGTGATACTTAAGCATCTGAAATCGCTCGAAAAACTTGATCTTCTTCTTTTTTTTCTGAGCAGATCCTCCCAATACAGCAGCACCAGATAATCCAACCGGGCCAACAGGTACAACAGATGCAGGTGGCACAAGTAAAGAAAGTGAGTGTTTTATGTTTAAATGCATAAGACGCTTTCTACTGATGGTATTTCGATAACCATACTTTTTGAGCCATTTAGAAATACTCTACAGTGACAATGCAAATACACTAATATGGAATGATTAAAATGCACATTTTTTCCCGAAGGTGAAAGCAGTGCTGGTGCAGTGTACCTAATTGGTCAGTGCTGATCTGTGTAGTCCTGGCAACACAGACTCGAATGGACTACTAGACTGACCCGAACTCAACCGTGTAAGTACAAAGCATTTCTTGGGCAGGGTGACCGTAAAATCAAAGTTATTTTCCAGTGGTATATTTATTGTCTTTTTAAACTACATTGATATATCTGTTAATCAAAAACCAACCATCAGTGGTCATAATTTTTTAACATGGAACCAAAAATTCAAAGGCCAATCAAAAGGTAAACGAATCAGTTTTCCAAATCTTTCTTCAGGTAAAAATCAGCGACCTTTTCTGGTAGCTAATTTCAATGTAAAGAAATTACTGAAAATTGACTGCGACTTTCTGTCATTAAAAGACAAGATTTTCAGCAAAATGTGTTTATTTTAAAATTCCGGGTTTTTTTTTAAAAAATGTATAAAGTAATAATAACAAAAAATACATTTGTAATGCGCCTAATCTCTGAACAGAGCTTTAGGCGCAATAATGACAAAAAACAATGTGTCGGAGGAAATGTTGAATCACCGGGACTGGAGACAGGCGAACGAAAAAGGTTAAACTACTGTTTAAGAGAAAAGTCTTGAGGGAACGGCGGAAAGAAAGGGTAGAGTTGAAGTGCCGAAGGTCAGAAGGAAGTTTGTTCCATAATGCAGGGCCAATGTGAAAGAAAGATCTCTCGCCAAAGTCTTTGTGGAAACTCTTGGAATACTGAGAAGTCGAGAATCTGAGGAAGAGCGGAGTTGCTTTTTGGAGTGTATTGATGTAGAAGTTCAGAGAGATATTGCGGTCCTGTACCAATAACTTAATTGAAGCAAGTAGATACAATTTTGTTGTGGATACGAGAACTAATAGGCAGCCAGTGTAATTTTTACAAAAGGGGTTGGACATGATCGTACTTTTTAACATTACTGACGAAAAGAGGTGACGAAGTAGCAGTTTCCCTTAACGTTTGTAGCGTTGACTTTCGACTCTCGTTCTCGAGAGTCTGTGTTTTGACAGGATGTTCAATACATTGAATAAACAGAGTATGCTACCGTTGAAGATATTGTTTCAGTCATAAACAGTTGTTTAATGAGACATGAACAACTAAATGCACAGACAGATACAGATGTAGAATGAGATATAACATGTAGTCTCTAAGATCGACAGATATATCGATAGATTAATAAATATAGCTAGGTTGGTAGTACGATTAGACGGAGAGATAGATTGGTAGATAGATAGACAGATCGATCGATGGATGGGTGCATGGATGATGGATGGATGGATGGATGGATGGATGGATGGTTGAATAAATGGAATGATTGAAAGTTCGAGGAATGAACATATGAATATCTATTCATAGATTTCCGTGTATTTTTCTAGGTTGTATTATTCAGAATTTCGAAGACGAGTCATTTCCGAAGACATCAGTTGAAATTCAAGATCACCCATCTCCGAAACAACAAGAAGCTATGATATGAACAATTATCAAATTCTAATCAGAAATAATCATTTAGGTTTGATCTGACATCATTGCCACATTGTGCACTCCCTCCGCTGGATCCGGACAGAGCTGAATTTAATATTCGTTACATTGTCTCCACTCTTTACTGCAAACGATTTCCCTTGAGACATACTTATGACAGGGTACGTTGACTACCAGTCTGAGTTCATGACAGAATTATGGATGACGTCAAACGCGATGCTTTGCCGAAGCGGTCATCTCGTTTGTAGAGTGACTCCGTTCTCGAGATTCAATCTAGTAGAACAGGAATGTCTTTGCCATCATTGTTTGTAAGTTTTAGCAAATGTGCATTGTATACTCTCGTGGATTTCTAATTTGGTTTGTAGATTTGACCAAATACAGCCTTCTGGCTTATTTGTATAGCTAGCATTTACATCTATATAGTGTATTTCACAGCCATAAACTTGGTGATGTTCGGAACCGTTGTTACATATAATTGCGTTGACTTAAATTCCACAACACCTACCGTGAAACGATGGCGCGGTTTCAGGTTTTCATAGCAACAACACTTCATCAACCCTGCAGTACTGTTTTATAATCGATACATATGTTTTAGTGTTCTGTTCAAGCATCCACAGACTTAAAATACAAGAGCCTCTAGTTTGTCGTTCTCCTGTTGAAATAAATTAGTTTCATTAACTAAAAAGTTTGATCATCTTTAATATGAAAAAAATAAATGTGTCCTTGAGCATCGAGGAAGGAAACCCATGGTAGAGCCATATTTTTCGGATGTCCTCAAGAAATTTTCAACTCCGAAACGGGGTTAAATACCCGAGCTAAGACAGTGATTTGTACTGTATATGGCATTAAGCTGAAGATATGTTCATAACATTGGCAGAGCAACCAGCGATGGTTTTTTAATTGTAAATATCATTTCAAGTCAAAAGTTCGATGTATCGACAAAATTTTGTTAACATCGGAAAAATCGTTGCTGAACAACTGATTTGAGACACAAATCGACAAGGTGTTGGTGATGCAAGCCCTATCTTTAACGCAAGCACTGTCGGAGTTGATCAGGGGATTGACACGCCCGACGGCTTGGTCAGGGACAGCTGACAAAAGTTGATGGCTGAGACGGTGATTAGCATGGCATGCTGCTGAAGTTATTCTTCATAATTCTTATTGACTGATGCTTTTTTAATTTTAAACCATGTTTATGTTGAAGACCTTGCTTTACCGACAAGCTTTTGTTTAAAAAGGAAAAATGTTGCCAAACATTAAACTTGAGACTTAAATCGACAAAGTGACAGTGATGAAAGCCCATCTTTTGCGCATAAGAGCAGAAGATTGACACGCCCCTACGTCAATGGCAGCAATGTTGATTGTACCGACGGGCAATTTTCCGTATCAGCGAACAGAACGAGCAGGTGGACATTTTTTATCGTTCGCGGTATGGGATTTTCAACTTCAAGCTCTGAGGAGTGGCCGAGACTAGAACCTAGCAGTTGCTGGCAATCTTTAAAACTTCGAATTCTCCAGCGGCGTGAGAGGGCCGGTCATGAAAATGGGAGTTCCTAAGCGACACTGTACAGATACATGGGTATGTACATTTCATAACGAAGCAATCGGAGCCAGGAAAGAGAATGACGAATGACAAAAAACAGTCTGACCAGTGTTGAATTTAATTCAAATTTATTTTTGACAATGTGCAATGAACCATATACGTGCGTGAGCAAAAGTCAGACTGGCTTAGAACACAGAAATTACGTCATGCAATCAATTAGTACATTTTGTTGGTTTATATTAGTTTAGCGTACAATGATTAAGAAGTAATTGATATTTAATGACACAAATTAAATTACAGCATGCATATAGTTCTTTTTTTCTTTTCGTTAACCTAAAAACCGAGTGAAAACATTTACAATTAACAAACCAAGATACTTCCTTTGTCCTGTCATTTCAACGATTTTTGAGTTCAAGTTACTTAATGCAACAGACGTTGTTTTTAATGTGTGACTTATTTATAGACCTATATGATTCGTGTCCTTCTTTTAACAAATGCAAATTATAGTATATTTACCTCTGCGGCGTGAGTCAAGTGAGACCTATTTATAATTTTCATGGTTATTTACAAACTGCAAAACAAACGAGGTCCAAGTCACGAATCTCTTTTAATGTTATATTTCTAATATAAAATCTGATAGAACAGGTGTGTCTGAATTTAATTTTAATTTGTTTTCATAGTGTTTATTTTTATTTGTCTTTATGCCAGATTGATATAGCGACAATAACACGCAAATATTTGTGTCTATTTAAAAATTGCGCTGTGCAAAGAGAGGGCGCACTGTACGAAGTAGCCACGTTTTAGGGTTGCTCACACAAGCCTTGTCACTATGGCGCCACCACCGGTTGAAATATGCATAGAAAATTGACGGTAGTAGATAGGTGACTTTTGTCCATCACCTATAAAACTGAAGAGAAAATAAGAAAATTACTGAACTTTTTCTCAAGTCTTCAACATTAACAGTAAAGTATTTGAAAACTCCTATAGCAATTACTTATGCTAAGATACCAAAACACTATGTTGTATTTTTATTTTGGCCAGACGGACACACAGCAGACAGGGAGAGAGAGACAGAGATGTAGAGACAGAATAAGAGAGATCTTGAAAAGCTGTTGAAATATCGGCAACTGGCACTGACAGGAGAGGGACCAACACCAGTTGAGAAGAATAGCGCCACTTACGATCAATTATAGTCTAACACTGCCCTCAAACACTGAGTTAAAACAGAATCATGGCATTAAGGTCAGCACTTAGAATATCACAACAGGTCAAGCAAATGGCATCTATCTGTAAATCTAAGGTTCATAGTACACTTTTGCCACATTGTAACCTTTTTCGTGTGTAATATACCAATTAAAACAAGTATAGGATTTCTACGACAACCACACCGTACGTCCCCTCCACAATATTACGTGCGTTTATGCATACCAAAATACATCAATTTTATTTAAATTTTGCTGAAGACTAGCATGTACCAGCCAAAATTCATTAATTTGACTAAATATTGGCTACAAATTCAGATACCTGTAACCTGGCATATCATGAGCCTTTCCTATTTCCTGAAAATATCGCAGGATTTATAATGAGTTGACACTTCATTATGTGAACACATCGCTGCACATCAAAAAATAAAACAAACACTGTAGTTTTCTTAAAATTGTAAAATCGTTCTACGATTATTTTCAACGTTGTGAAGCAAAGAATGTAAGTAGGTATATATCTCTATGACATACCATGAAATACAGTTAGCATACATTGCCTTATTTTCAAAATGAGGCACATTCTTTAGGTAGTATAAGCTACTGAACAAAAGCTATAAAAGCGCAGGTAAGACTTGAGAGAATGTTAAATGTTTGAGTTGTTGTTGTTAAGGTACATATTATAACAAATTTTGTTCACTCTTGGGATGTACACGAACGATTGAAGTGTTTTACTTGCATAATAAGTACATAACCACTGCTATTCACAGTTGGCGTGAGTGTACAACAACGCCCACTATGGGACTTGTTTACGGCTATGGAGGTACCTCTAAAACTAACTTTAACAGCACGACCTGTAACAATTGTTTTATCTGCTTTTTCATTTGGTGTTTCGAAACAGAGAGAAAACGTTTATATAGCAGACTGCCATCTTGAATTGATCGCGTTTTGCTTCTACAGTTATTAAATTTAAATTTTTTGCCTCGATTGAGTCCAGAAGTTCTGATTAATCGGTAGAAGTTTTACACCTCATATGCGAACAATTTTTAAATGTTTTTATTGAGTTTCAGTATTAAAATTATCATGCAAATCTTATGTGAAAAAAAATCAATATCTCATGAACTTCGCTTGTCGTAAAGGATTTATTGCACGTTCAAAGATGTAAATCAGAACCGCTTTAGAGGGCGCACTTGCTCGTGTACTACGCCACGCCGTCAGAATGTGCTTACCGGGTTTTGCTGCCAGAGCCTCTTAAAAGTGATGATATCTCTCCTCAGATTACACTAGGCTAATTACTGTTGGAGGATGTGGCGAAATCTGTTTTAAGTTTTATTCACATTTGTACTTAATGTATTTCTCGTTCAGTGTTCTGTTAGTGAAAATAGATAATTGTAATATGTACTGGTGGTAACTTGTTTTATATTCTCTTGCCACGCCAGCTGTAATCTGAAGTGTGTCTGCTGCTAAAGGCCTTAATTACAGCGGCATCTCTTGTACGGCATCCCTTTTGTTTATGTAAGATAAAAACCCCATGCGTTATGTGCACACAACGTGTGAATACCAGTCATCGAAACTGGAAGGTAAGCAGAAAAGCCTTGTAAAACTAAAGAAAGTTAAAATATCTGAGCTTTCATTTGTGTAGTGCCCTTTAACATTTCTTTGTTGTGGAGACTGGTGCTTTCAAATGTTTTATTGAAGTTGATTACTTGACACACATTGTCGAGTGAGAGCTCATTTGAGCGATTACGCCCTCTACAATTTCATATCACAGTTACTTCGTTAGTCTGTCTCTCTGCCCATGGAGGTAGCTACCTCCATGCTCTGTCAATTTAATGCCAATGATATCACGATTTCAATAGAAATATACATTAATACAAAAGCAATCTAGCACGACTAAGCTTGTTTACTGCATTGTCAGGGATTGTTGTAATTACGATAACCATTCTACTACTTGACATTGTCGGGAATTTTCGCGATTTAAACACTTGACGACATTTCCCCTATAGTCTTCACGACGCAGACATACTACATGCCGTAGGTCACGTGAACGCCTTGTGATCGCTACTAAAGACAATATGTACATACGGCTTTCACGGACAATCGTGCCGCATGACTCTTGTTGGCAAGTGACTGCGACACAATCCCTTCGCATACAAAGCACGTCCATTAGTTATAGATAGTTTGGGATTCAGGTTCGAATTAATTCAAGCGTGAGAGTGCGTTTTGTGGACAGAAAACTTCGGACTGTCGCCGGTCCTTTTATTACATATAAATATTTGGGAATCCAAGAACCCTCCACAAGGCCAGGTCATATCAGTTTACTCAATAAAGATATATGTTAAATCCCTTCATTGATAGCAGAGCGCAGCCAACGGTGAAATAAGGTGCAGGATCATATAAATACTTTGGCAGCCAAGTGTGCTGCGTCCTCGCCAGTTGTCGTCTTCTAATTAAAAAGTGATTCTTTCAAGAGGAACATCTATGGATTAACAGGTAGCATAATGTCTACGTTGTTAACAAGAAGACAGTAATTAGAATAAAATTTATTAGAAATCTTATCATCAAAATTTAGAACTCGCCTTCCTGTCCAGTATACTGGCTAAGCTGTGTTTACACTACCTTCGAGCACTGAGCAAGAAAGAAGCCAGAACAAAAAATGATCGATTATTAAAATGGGTTTCAAATGTCCAGCCACTACTCCCCACTTCATAAAGACTTCTTGTTCTAGATGGTGTATGTGACTAACACTGAATCGAGGCAAGCCTTGACGGCTCCCACTGTCGTGCCTGATTGTAAGTCATTCCGGAATGTTATTCAAAAGTGAGCGGCGACCGGAAGAAACGACACCCTCGTAATGTACAATAAAGGAAGTCACTGTACTACAGACGACAGGAATATGACAAGTCGTAGCTTTAAGGCAATATGAGTTACAGTGCAGTTAGTAACGCCTCCGATCCTGTGGCACTTTTACGAGATCACTGTGTCTGAACCTAGCTGTCACTGGCTTAGTGAACCCTGAATAAACTAATAAAAGTTGAACACCCTAGCTACATGTAGGATTGTTACAGTTCCCTTTGCCAACGGATAAAACTTGGGAGCAACAATGAGTTTTTCAAATTGCAAACTAATACGATTCAGGTATATTAAAAGTTTCAAAAGATGATGCACGTGATAAAAGTCAAAGATGATGTTGGCGTCTCAAACATTAGCGGACCACTGCTCGGCCTGATTGGCAGGATCGAGTTCAGTCTGACAACAGCACTGCCTACTCTGCTTCAACTCTGCACACGTGTCATCCCTTGGCCCCGCCTTCTTTCTGTCCACCTGTGTTCCACCAACTCCGCCTGTTTGTAAATGTCCTGCCTCTATTATACGCGTGAGCCAATGTGATGCCCTATAAAACATAAAAAACAAATTAATTTGTTTATTAAACTATTGACAGCCAATGCACGGTGACGTCATCAGACATGATTGGCAGGTACAATTTGTAAACTCATTTCCTCTGACTCTTTTAATTAGGCTTTATATGGTTCCATTTTTGTCTGGGCCCACTTACGGAAGAAAGACTGACACTCTCACATACTGCAATTTTAACAACCCAGTGCCAATGTTCACAAGTATCCTATGGAGGCTTTACATCGTTACCCTTTTCCTCCTCCGCTACTTTCACGTCAATTTAATGGTAATGAATGGTGTTTTTGAACTAGAAGCTACATATTTCAAGATAAACCATATTTTTTACCCGGATTCTATTTGACTATAAATATTAATTGAAGATATTATAGGCCAGATAGATTTCAGCATAATGCTATTTCTCCTGACATAGAGCAATAAAACTGTTCATACAAAGGAGAGGCTGAGCGTGTAACAACCCTTCCAGATCGTGATATTTATGGAGATTTATCACTGAGAAAACGACTTGTGGTCTTAAATATTTTGGCTTGTTTTTCTGACCCTTTTCCAAAAAATAAACATTTATAAAGGGACTTATTGACATGTGGGAATGTTTAAGTTAAGAGACTTATGAAGTGAAGTTCCACTGTACATGCAGCATCTAGCATGAAATGGTCCCTGAACTACAGTTGTATAATTTAAGCTGCCGCTATTGGCGTCCTATAACCATCTACGATATCATATTAATGATTCCCTGTTTATTCTCTCATTACGTTGAGAAGAAAACAAGCTTGCACAACACGGTACCTTTACAAGCAAAGTAATGATTAAGCTTGCGTAGCATGCTTGTAAAACTTAGTGTTGGTGTTGGTCATCATACGACATGCCAACAAACTGGACATTTCCGGTCTTCTGTCTACCGGTCACGTCGCCTTCACATTGCAATCTTATGGCACTTCCGCCTTGGGGTTTAAAAGTTTGCAATGCTGAAGTGGGGTACTTTATTCACAATGCTGGGGAGTCAGTCTGTTCACTCTGATTGGTTGGATGCACACTCAGATGCATATCATTTTGAATAAATTAACTCCCAAAGACACTGAACAAGTGTATGTCTGTCAAATGGTCCCCAGTATGGGGGTGAAGTTTTTAATCGGCTCTGCAACGTGGGCGTAATCTCTGCGGGACGGGCAATTTGAACACTCTAGCTCCTCGTGGAAGTATTGACTATTTGAACATTTTCAACAAGCTGAACATAAAGAAGTAGCAAAAATAGTAACAATGAGTAGGTCCTGAGATTACCGTACGAGAGAGATAGAGAGAGACAGAGACAGAGAGAGACAGAGAGACAGAGACAGAGAAAGAGAGACAGAGACAGAGAGAAACAGAGGGAGAGAGAGATCTTGCCTTGCGGCTTTAAGTTACTAGTGTTGCAATTTTTGTGTCTTCGTCAGATTATCACTGACATACATAACGAGTGTCGTCCAAAGCATGCTCTGAAACAAAAATGCATTATATCGGATTAAGAGTGTCAACACGAAACCGATATATTGTAAATTATGGTGATATCACCGGTTCCCGCAGCAACATCAAACAACATCTATATATTTGCAATGACATGTATGACAACATTCATGTTTCCCAATAAAATTAAAGTTATATATTACTCATCGCAAATTGATTGGTTCCGACTCATGGTCACATGTCGTACGGGACCACGCCCAAATAAGCAAATGGGTATCCATAGCAACAGCCAATCAAAACTTGAGCTTAGTTATAAATGTTTGATAGAGAGCGTAGTCATTTCAGTTCAGCCCTGAAAGTAGCAGCTGTGAAGATGGAACGGTAAGAATATTTTATTCGTTGACTATTTTGTAGTCGAGTGGGATACGCAACGTCTGTATGCTGGTAAACGAATTAGAATCCTTAGTTGTATTTTGTACATCCAATCTTCTAGACATCATCATTTTAGTGATTCAACATTATTTTTCAAAATATGTTTTGTCAATATCAACCTGAATTTGTGAACACTCACGCTGGATGTTGCTTCCTTGCAGACTGAGCAGTAGCCGTGTTTTGACTGTTCTATCAGTATTGTGTTCCCTGTTGCATTGGAGCCATGGAACAGGTGAGTAAGCCTTTGATTTTGATAACTAAGATGATCGCATAAATATCGCTGAAGTTTCGAAATAGATTTGCTTTTAATTTTGCTCATTTTGACATTTGCTGAAAGAACAACTTTCTGTGACTCGATCTACACACGGGTCGTGTTCTAGCAAAAAATCGTCGTAGTTGTAGGTGGGTTTACAGAAAGACATCAAGTTTCGCTCAGAATTTCGTTAAAATCGTACGTTTATCTCACTTTCCCACTGGTATGAAAATTTCAAGAAATCTACAAATCTTATGCCAAAGACAACTAGTTAACGATAATCAGTTTTAATTTCAACATTTACAGTAAGTACTACTGATTTCACTCAACCGTTGACCAGCAAAAGAATTTGAACATTTTTGTTAATTTTGGTTTATGTCCATTTTTCTAAGTTAACAAGTCTTGGTCTCTTGGGACATTTTTGAAAGTCTGCTTGTAATGATCATTACTGCTCTTTGTGTTTTTGTGACACTTGAATTATGCACAGTCGACGGCTTAAAGGAACTTTACCTTTCGAAAATGGGTTTTACATCTTTACTAATTTTACTCCAGGCACTATTCAAGATCAATAAAGATAAGTAGCCACCATATTAGAGAAGCAAATTACATCAAATTTATTGACATTTTCTTTCAAAATATTAGTGCTAGTTTTGCTGGATAAATTACATTTCCTTTTTCACCATTGTAATCTGTACTCCGAGAAAGACTTCCAAAGTTGCGAGAGTTGAATTAAAACGTTTTCTGGTCCAAGAGTACATTTTCCAAGGATGAGGTTAATCAGCATTCGCGCGCATCTTTTTTATTCTTGGACATTTAATGAATAAGCCATCTCGTCATCACCTTATAGGACATGATTTATTGCTTATCATCAAGTCAATATATTATTCAATGTAAATGAAATTAGTTGGTCGATTGGATGATAAAACATGTTATTTTCTTTTTCAGATATCAAAATAGACAGTTATGAAATAACTACTCCGAGTAATCCCGCTTCTGATGTAACTTACAACAGAGTAACGGACACTTCCTTAGTCTTTAAAGTCACGGTCAGTTCGGCCTCTACCGGTGGAAATGTGGAAGGAATTGATGTGTACTTTGAAGCTACAGATAACTCCTTGGTTGGAACACAAAAGCGGCAGGGGGTAGCGCTACAACTCATTCGCCAGTTACTGGTGGTGCGAGTGATGTCGAGCTCTCAGGAAATACGGTAGATCTCAAATTCGCCAGTGAAGCAGATTGTACAGCCGCAAAAAAAGTGTGTGTAAAAATCAAAGGTAGTGGTGTGGATACATCAAACGACGCCGTCTGTTTGAGTATAGGAACAGGAAATGATGACGTAGGAGACAAAAACTGTGCAGGTAACTTAAATATGATTGGAACTAATTTGGGATAATTGGATAGTAAAGTCATGTTTTTTTAATCTGCAAATGTAAGCTCATCTGCTTTTCTTCTTTCGCAATATAAGACGCTTGTTTTTTATGAGTGATTGTAATATTGCAACTTTCAGCTATAGGGCACCTAACACTTCTGAGAAACTTGAACAATATGAAGATCCAATTCTGCCAAATTAGTTCCAGTCGTGTTCTGAAAACGTATCATACAGAACATGGAGACGTTTGACAGACTTCAGAATTGCATTTAGTGCTCTATACAGTGAGTGGATTTCGCGTTGTGATGATAATGTTGATGGAATATAAAGGGCAATCTATAAACCAACCTTGATACATACTATATCAACACACATATCCGTTATGTATTCAGTATGAATTGCAAAAATGTCGAAGGTGAGACGCGATTGCGTTCGCGATTTTTTTATAGTCCTTTCGCTTTTGCAGTTAGGCTGTCCCCTACAGTAGCTTACCAATAAGGCATGCAATTACCAACGCCAACTGTGATCTGAAATTTATTGCTTTTCCTCATTCGACGACCCAAACTTTCTGGAGTATCGGAAATCCCAAGAACGTTTTTCTTGTTCTACTTATTTAATATTTTAGATCCCCCGACAACAGCAGCCACGGATGATCCGACTGGATTAACAGGTACAACAGACGCAGATGGCACAACCAAAGAAAGTAAGTGGCGTGTTTTAAATCACATATATTCTTTCTGGTTATGATATCTCAACAAGCATACACTTTCGACTGTAAATCCTTGTCGAGGTATGACAACTGTCAGTAGCTTCCATTCGAGAAGAGTTAATCCAGGATAGATGATATCACAATAACATTATGATGTAATATCCAGTATATTTGCTAATACGTATTCATATTATTATGGATGTGCGCCTATGTGCTTATTAAGAATACGTTTGACTGTACTGAACTGTAATGATAAGAAAGTACTTTTTCCAAAAAGGTGACAGTGGTGCTGGAGCAGCGTACCTGAACTTGACGGTGCTGATAATTTTGGTCCTAGCAGCGCAGACTCTGATTGGCAATTAAGTGAAAACGTGGACAACAGTGTGAGTATTCTGAATAGCGTGACTGTTTAATCAAAGATAATATATATCTTACAATAAAAGAAGCAAGAACAGCGCCCATCAAACATTTCTATTAGTGAACAAAATAATTAGAAATTTGACAAAATTGAATATAAATTCAAGAGGTCAATTTTCTCAACATTTCTTTAGGTCTTAATTAACCAGCATTCACTTCGGCAGCAAATTTCAAAGCTTAACAATTCTGAAAATGAATTTGAATTTTTGTAGAAACAAGAGTATATGTTCAATGTCATTATCAAAATGACAGCCCAAATAGCAACTATTGATTTAGAAATCCAATTTTTGAATCTGCTTGGAGAGTGTTATATCGCGACAAAATGGCTGGATAGATATGATGATAGATAGATCGATCAATCGATCGATCGGTCGATCGATCGATCGGTCGATCGATCGATCGATCGATCGATCGATAGATAGATAGATAGATAGAAAGAAAGATTAGATGATAGATAGATAGATAGATAGATAGATAGATAGATAGATAGATAGATAGATAGATAATAGATAGATAGATAGATAGATAGATAGATAGATAGATAGATAGGAAAGATTGATGTACCGATGAATCGTTGAATGAACGAATAAATTGAATATATATTTATGATTTTCATGTATTTTTTCAGGTGGCACGATGCACCATTTCGAAGATAGTTGAACATCATTTATCTCCGAAATGACAAGTCATGACATCATCAGTCATAAAATTCTAATCAGAAATATCATTTGTGAATTATCTATAGTTTTACATTGTGCATTCCAAGATGGCCTCCTCTCGATAGATTAGAGTTTTTGCATCATAGTAGTTTCTTGAAGTCACTTTACTTCAAAGAAGATGTTTTCTTTAGACACTTATGACTTGGCACTATGACAACCAGTCTGAATTTATGACGGTGCTATGGATGACGTCAAACGTGAAATGTTCCGTTTGTAGGGTGACTCCGTACTCGAGATTTAAACTGGGTAGAAGTGAAAAGACTTAACAATCAAAGTTTCGGAGAGATTTTCGGCATATACTTGTGTTGTGATCACTAAGAGGCTTCTGATTTCGTTTGTAGATTTGACTTTTCGACCCGTTTTTGACATGATCTTGGCCAGCCGTACGGTCATCACATGACTTGAAGAGTTAAGTATTTCACAGCCATGCATTTGATGATGCTCGACAATGTTATTACCTGTGTCTATGTTGACTAGAATTCAACAAATCTACGACAACGATAGTGTGGTTTCAAGGTTAATTATCATAACAACAGCTGATCGAGTTGTAACTTTGCACCACGGTTTTACAACAAACACAAATACTGTAATATTCAGTTCGAGCAAGCAGATACTTATATATTTATCTTCTAGCTAGATTGTAGTTTCTTATACCGAAATAAACGTTTAATTAAGGTTAGGAAGGTTTCTTGTCTTTGATACAGTAAAATGAATGTTCGAGTGAATTTTGATTGCACAATGAGTTGACGAATGTTACATTTTCAGCATTGAAGAGAACTAATCAGGCATAGACCGTTTTAACTCGATTTCTGTCCAAAATTTTGGGCAAGTCACTCTCTACCGAACGAGTAAATCTACTGTATGTTCACCAATCTTAACCTCCATGATGTCGCTTGTTTGCTATTGTCAACCCGAGCACTAAAAAATTGTAGCAAATATGCTAACGTGACAGTCTTACTACTCTTGTTCAATTTTGGGTTATATTCATGGCACCGGCTAAAGTCTCATGCACTAAATGGGCTATATTCTCATAGATAACGTTCCAAATAAAGCGAAGATAAATGGAATAAGATGAAAAACATTGAAGAAATTTTTGAGTTAGGAATGCTCTGTTTTATCAATGCTGGCACCGTAGGCTTGTAAATTCTTCTCATACTAAGCTGACTTACTTCTTAAGAAGCATTTGCTACAGCATAAATATGCATAGCAGACTTCGGAACAAACCGTTGTGGGTGCGGTACCGGTCTTAAATGGCAAAATTTCAACATCTCTCGTCTGGTCAACGCAGTGGGCAGGCTACCTTTTCCCCTGATCAGCAATACATTCAGTTTGATTTTATTCTCTGTCACGTTTGAATCTTCTATCTCAGATTGACGGGCTGGTCTTTTGACTGGTTTTGATTTTCTGAGGCAGCGTTAGCCAACCAATAATAATGCGGGAGAGAGCCATTTTAAGAAAAACTTTTCCTTATCGACCCAATCCTCCATTGAACTTCCCTAGACAGAAATATAAATTTGAGAAATTTTCAGACGTGTTATGAAAGCCTCGACTTCTGCAAATCATTTAGAGGAGCCCATATTGTAAGTTTTTCTGCGTACTTATATGATTTCAAGTAAACAAACACCTCATGAAGGAAGTGATTTGGTCACCTTATTGGGGTTATCAGTAGGTCATATAGATATTGAAATAACGTGGGTTGCATTTACGCGGTACTCCCTGATTTTTTATTAAAATGTCATTTGAAATATTTATTGCGCCTGTAAGTCAATTACTGCTATCATAAGTTTGCAGTTATAGTGGCACATTAAATCAACTGAAGTGAAGTATTTAGCATAATAAATATTTGTCATGTATCGTTTATCAAGTACAGTGAACAAATGCCTAAGGGGCAGATTGAGACATATAAGGGGTCATTGGAAGGTCATTCAAATTTTTTGCACAAGTTGGAAGCAATTTTACTCAAGCCGTTGACTTTTAATTAAAACTCACGGCTAAAATATTTGAGGTGCCCATACCAACATTATGTGCGTCAATTATAGTATCTATTACAGCACCTCTAATGAGTTGAGTAATATGATATCCTAAATATCTTGTTTGCTGGCATTGTGTGATGAATGCTAGATTACCTCATCAGTGAATAAGATAAGTAGATTAGATTGAGTTTTTGAAACCAATGAATCGACTGTGTTTCTGAAGCTCATGGTATAACAAGTAGGGGCATGATTTTCAAACACTCACATAGTGTCCTAAAGAGCTGAGATATTTCGGGGGAAATGAGAGCTAGATCATAACGTGTCATTCCATGACATGTAGCTGCATCTAAACAGCCACCTGAACGAAGAAACCGTGCCGTAATATTTGCGTCAGAATTGGTTCAAGTTTGTGATTTTTGAATGTTTGTGCGATGATTTATGTTCTGCTTTCATGTGAAACGCGTGAGTGTGGTGAACGCTACACAGGGCAGTTTCTCCCGGAATCACCGGCTTTCTTGCACGATCTGCATCGGTATAATTATTGATTAGATGACGTGTGTATTTCCTGATCTATTATTCATAAGATGACATCATCGTATTTAGCATATTGGGAGGAGTTACCTCGCGATCTCCAAAAAGATACGCATAAATCTCACATGGCGTTGTTGATAAAATGTTGAGTGCGATCACTCCCACCGAAGTCAGCACGACTTTAGCCAATTACACGGGTTAGTGTCAGTAAAATCAGAGAGAATCGAAAGAGTTGGTAAATGATGAAGCAAGTTACAGTTACTGGGAAGAAAACAAAGAATTTTTACCACTTATTACAATACAAGAAAATTGTCCTGCCATTCCATCTTTTCAGGTAATTTTGTGTGTCGACTCAACATTATTTGATTTAGATCTTTAGTAATGAGCCTTCCTTGTGAGTTAATTCTCCATGGAGAAATCCAGCACATTTTAATGTCGTTTGGTCACATTTAACTTACATCATTCATATAATATAGTGATACGCATCAAGCGGTTAGAAATTCGAGATGTATATGCCTCGCTGTGTTAACTAAATGACGTAATGCTCAAGTCCCCCAATGATTGGTCACTTTATAGATCTTTGAGAAACAGAGTTGTGCATTCGATTTCCTATGCTAAGCGAGCGTATTATCGTGACATTTTTAGGAACAATTCCAGAAACCCCTCAGTTATTTGGCGTTCAATCAACGAAATTCTCTCACATGGTGATTCCAGATCACAAAGTCCTTTCATTCAGTATGAGGGGAATACACTTACTACTCATAAGAATATTGCCCAGGCATTTAATACTCACTTTACTGGTATTGTTAGTAAGTATCGCCATTCTCTCAGTCCAACACCTGATTTTAGCCTTATTGGCGATTGGGTTATTTCTCAAACTGGTGGTAACATGGTCGATTTTCACATCCCTGCGATTTCCGTTAAATTTGTTGAAGAGCAGCTTTCTTTATTGAATGAATTTAAATCAGCTGGTAGCGATAATATTTCTCCAAAGCTTTTGAAGTTTGGTGTCACTTGTGTTGCAGAATCTGTCACCGATATATTTAATATGTCTATCAACAGTGGTGTTTTTCCTGATTGTTTTAAATGTGCCAAGGTTATTCCAATACATAAGGGAGGAACTAAGCACGATGTTAACAACTATAGACCTATCTCCCTTTTACCAGTTCTTTCTAAAATTCTGGAAAAGCATGTATATATTAGTCTTTATAATTTCTTGCAGTCATACAAACTTATTGTCGATTCACAGTCAGGTTTCAGACAACATCACTCTTGTCACACCGCTTTACTCAAGTTTACTGATCAGCTGTTACAGAATATGGATGAGGGTTTATACAGTGGTGTTATGTATTTAGATTTATGTAAAGCCTTCGATCTCGTTGACCATGAAATATGCTTACAAAACTTTCTATGTACAGGCTTTCCGAAATGTCACTAAAGTGGTTCCGTTCCTACCTTTCAGGGCGTAGACAATTTGTCACGTACATGGGAGCACACTCTGATGTTATGCCGATGGCAAGTGGAGTTCCTCAAGGTTCTATTTTAGGCCCCCTCTTATTCCTAATGTTTATTAATGATCTTCCGCTTTGTCTCAATTCGGGAAGTTTGAATATGTTTGCTGATGACCAGACCATGTGTGTTTCAGGTATTGATATTAATCACATTGAAAATCGTATGAACGGAGATCTTCTTCCAGTTTCAAATTGGGTCCATAACAATAACATGGCTATCAATACTACAAAAACAAAGTGTATGGTTGTTGCATCTTCCCCCAAAATCAAAGTTTTTTTTGACTCTGACATTGTGTTTTATATTCATATTAATGACACTAGAATAGACGATGTTACTAGCCACAAACTACTTGGTGTACAAATAGACAACACTTTAAGTTGGGACGACCACATAAATGATCTTTGTAAAAAGCTTTCGACCAGAATAGGTGTTCTTAGACGACTTCGCGCTACTTGCCAAAGAAATGTACTTTTATTGGTTTATAATGCTCTGTTTCTTTCTTTGATTGATTACTGCTGTATTGTATGGGGTAATACGTCTAAGACAAATCTGCAACGTTTGTATAAACTTCAGAAAAGAGCTGGCAGAGTCATTCTTGGTGTGGACATGACATTTTCCTCTCGAACTCTGCTTATCAGTTTGCATTGGTTACCAGTTGATCTTCGCATTGTGTACTTCACGGCTATTATGTCTTTCAAAGCTCTTAATGACCTAGCAACCAGCCTAATTAGAAATCTTTTCGACCTCTTTCTTAAATGAATCATTTAAATACTAGAAGTGTTAGCGCTGGTGACCTTTACCCACCAAGGTTCAGGACTACCATGGGTCAAAGGTCGTTTGCTTTTCGAGCTACGAAAATTTGGAATTCTATTCCTGTGTCTATTCGTAATTGTGAAAGTTTTTTGTCATTTAAATCTGCTTTGCACAGTTATCTCTTCATGAAATTTTGTAACGAAGGTTCTGATCTGGATTAGATCATTTAAATTTGTATTTATTATTTATACGAACTGTATTTTTCTCGCATCTTCTTGAGCTTTTGTACAGCTCTTGAGGGCTCTGATGTAAATTACAATATTTATCTATTGTAATCAGATTACCCTCTTGTAATAAAGTATAATAAAATAATAATAATGCCGGTCGATCATAACCCAACATCTCCTGTCCAATAAATTTCTTTTTAATACGCCAATATCTTCGTCGTGATTTGGCAGAAATGGAACAGTACGTAGCTTTGGTGGGGCGAGAGGGAGAAAGAGAGGGAGAAGAGAGGGATTTGGGAGGATGGAAGAAAAAGAATACGAGTGCGTGATCGAGTGAGTTGGTTCAACTTGATTATGGCAGGTGGATGGGTGAGTTAGTGAGTGAGATAGTGTAGGCAACGACAAGGCTGACCTCAAATTCTCAAGGACCCTGTGCATCTGTATTGTAATAACAGACTTAGGAGCAGGTCATAGCACAGTGCGAAGGAGTGATCTATGACGGCAAAATATGACACTGGGTTTTTGTCGTGATTTTTTATCAAGAAAGTGATTTAAACGCTTATGGTGGCAGCGACGAGGTCACATGGCGATACATTTGAGTCAACAGACTACAATTCAATATTTAAACTGGTAGGAAGCATATTTAGCTGCAACCCTTGACTTTGATGAAAACACACCTCTAAAATATTGAGGGCGCCTATAAGATCAATGACCGAAGTGCCAAGTTTTCATTTCAACAGCAGCCTGAATAGAGTGAAACGTTTCATATGAGCGTCACCATGCAGTTAGTGTCGTGTGACCTTTTGCAAGAGTCGAGAAAATATGTCATCTTAAACATTGTTCTCTGACACCAAGTGTCGATTGTGAGTTGATATTGTCGATGGTCATAAAAAGATAAACAAGTCGAGGTTTCAAACACTAAATTAACAATCAACTGCATATCAGAAGCCTGTTACAACCACCATCCTGCATATGTAAACACCATTTAAACTGCTGCAAAATGTCCTAGGGCGCTGAGAGTTTTCAGAGATAATGAGAATTAGATCTTAACGTGTCCTTCTGTGAGGGCATCTTATACCAAGGCCAGCCTGTAGACAAGCACCCACCTGAATAAAGTAACTGTCTGACCGTCGAATATTTTTTAAATTTACTTGTGAAAATGTGCTTCTGACCCCTCATGTTCGTTGGCAGCAGTGAATCAAAATGTAGACATGACGACACATTCATGCACTAAGTGGTGTTATTTTAAGGTACCCTTTTGCACAATGGCGTCAAAATAATCGATATATCATAAATTTCTTAAACAACAATAATATGTTTTCATCTCGTTCTCTGTATTAATTAAAAAGGAGAGCAAAATATCAAATATTGAACAGCCAATAGTTCTGCCTCTGTCCTGTTATTAAATACTTATTCAAAGAATAATTCCTTAAACCTGAGTATGACTTTTAGTATGTTTTATATGATTCAGATTCCTATTTGATAATTGTAAATCATATATGTTTACACAAGCCGGCATGCTCAAGTGAGATCTTTTTCAATTAATAGTAAAATTGAAAACTGCAGAAAAAAACTTTCTTAGTCTCGAATCCATTTAAATGTTTGATGTCTGGTACAAGTACGACAGGGCCGATGTATTTGTTCACATTGTGTTTATTTCGTTTGGCTTCTTTGCTTGGTTGCTAATGGCAACAAATACATACTTGTGTCCATAGAAATATTGCACGTGAAGTCACACTCAAAGAAAAAGTATCACTATTGAATGACTAACATTTAGTGATAAAAGTCATGTCTATGGCGCAACCAATGTTTGGAGGCGACATGCGACATCCTACATACATTAAAACATTTCGAATGCTATGGCGAGTGTTGAGAATGAGCGAGCTTGTGGCAGTGGCGGGGATATATGTCATCTGAAAATATTGTTTTCTGACCCTATGTGTTGAATGTCAGATGATCGTGTCGATGATCATAAAAAACATAGCTTGTTTTAACTACCGCTGTGTGCATGCTGATGCTACGCAATGACCTGCAATGTCCAAAAGTGCAGAGTTTCAGGAGATAGTGTGAGCAAGATGGTCGACGTGTCGTTTAATGAGTGACATCAGCAGCCCGAATCAGCTAAGGAAAAGTTAGAGCCTTAATCAAGAAACCGTGTAGCAATAGTTCTAACTTCGTCTTTAAATTCAATAGTGACAGTGTGCTTTGGTATCCTACGGAGGTCGTTGCCAGCAGAATGAATCGGAATTTAGATATAGCGTCAGGCAATACGTGTGCCGTGTTAAAGTGGCTTACCTGTACCTAAATCTCTTTGATCTCTTGATCCAAAATGGAATAAAAAACAGCTCCGGCCGTCAAACTAACAATCACTGCTTTATCCTCTCATTTCAAGACTTATTTTACTTACTTTCGACCGATATTATTTAATTAAATTTTTTTATTTGATTATTGGTTTGACAAGTGTAAATTGAAACATTGTCACTCCTGCTGGCATATTGAAGAAAAACATCTTGTGATTTATAGAATGGTTGACAAAGCTGAACTTTGCGATTAAAAAACAAACTTTTATTTCCAAGACTTAGAGTTTCTGATAGCGCTTAGATGCTTCGAAAGATAACATGAAAGTTCTAATTGTTTCTTTCCATCGATGTTGTCCTCAGCCAAATTTGCAGCCTCGGGACCTATCGAAAAAACTGTCTGACCATATCCGAATAGTTACAAAAATATAGACATGACGTCATGCAAAAATTATGTGGTACTATTTTGGGTTTGAATACAAGGGTGCAATCATTGTTTCGAAGTAATCGATGAATCAACAATTCCTAATTTACATCATATTTTTGACCCTCTTTTCCATATTTTACTCACAATAGACCCAACAAAGTCCAAAATCATACAATCAACAGTTCTATCATTGCACTGTCATTTCGATATTTATTAAAGCCTTTTAAGCCCTGATATTAGCTCTGATATGTTTAATATAATTCATGTTCGCATTTCAAATCTTAGTATCGATAGAAAATCAATAACAACATGACAATCGATGTCTAAGCCACGAATCCCCTTGAATGATCAATTTCTAGTACATGTTTGATTGATTGGTTGATTGATTGATTGATTGATTGAGAGGGAGGGTGAGTTAAAGTGAGTGAGTGAGTAGATGGAGGGTGACCCGGCATGAGTAAGTCAGTGAGTGGATTCCTGAGTGGGTGATTATGTGAGCGAAAGAGTGGCTGAATGAGTGAGCAATCGAGTGAGTGAGTGAGTTACTTGGTCGGTGGATGAGAGAGAGAGAGAGAGAGAGAGAGAGAGAGAGAGAGAGAGAGGAGAGAAGAGAGAGAGAGAGGGGGGGGGCAACCATCATGGCAAAAGTACATGTACCTCTAAAGTGATGTGTACTTCTGTGTAGAAATGAGAGACTTAACACAAAACAACAAATGGACAGTGCAAAGAATTGATGTGCAATTGTAATCATGACATCGCTCTTCTGGTCAACTCAGTGTTCGGCTTGCTTTTACTTCAGATCGACACTGGATGGTGGACTCTACACCAACCTTGCGTGTTTTGCTTCAGAAAGTGCAAACTGTTATTTAATTGGCTTGGGCGAAGAATAATTCAGATAAGAGCCATTATACGAAACATTGTTCACTTAATGGTGCACTCCTCCATATGATTTCCTAAGACGTCAATAACACCATTTGATTGATTTTGACACGTCCAATGTAACGCCAAACTTGCGCAACTAATTAATTGTAAAATAGAAGTGGCGAGGATGGAGGAGAGAGAATAAGAGTGGGTGACTGAGTGAGTTGGTTGTGGGAAGTTGGATGGGTGAGCTATTGAGTGAGCAACGGCAACGACATGGCTGACCTACAACTCTCTTGGACCCTGTGCAATATTTATCGAAATAGCAGACTATGAAACATGCCATAGCACACTGAGAAGGAGTGATCTATGACGCTAAATATGACATTGCTCTCCTGTTCAACTCGTCTGGATTTTTGTCGTGAATTTTCATCAAAGATAGTGAACAAAATGCTTATGGTAACAGCGATGCGGTCACATTGCGATACATTGGGGTCATCAGACTGCCATACAATATTTAAACAGGTAGGAAGCAATATTTAGCTGCAACCCTTGACTTTGATGAAAACACACCTCTAAAATATTGAGGGCGCCTATAAGATCAATGACCGAAGTGCCAAGTTTTCATTTCAACAGCAGCCTGAATAGAGTGAAACGTTTCATATGAGCGTCACCATGCAGTTAGTGTCGTGTGACCTTTTGCAACAGTCGACAAAATATGTCATCTTAAAATATTGGTTTCTGACACGAAGTCTCGAAAGTGATTTGACCTCGTAGGTAATCATAAAATTACAAACAAGATCGAGGTTACAACCGCTTAATCAACGGTTTATCAGAAGCTTGTTACAACCACCATCCTACATGCGGATAGTTTTTAACCATCTGCTAAAATGTCGGGAGATTGATCTTAACATGTCGTTCTGTGAGGGACATCTTATACCAAGAGCAGCGTGCAGGCAGACAAGCGCACACGAATATGTAGAAAATGTTTGACCATATTCCGAACTTAATTCACTTGTGAATATTGTGCTTCTGTACCATCAGGTTCGTTCGCAGCAGTGAATCAAAATGTGGATATGAATGACGTCATGCAATAAGTATGTTGTGTTTCTTAAGGTACCTTATTGCAAAATGGCGTCGAAATAATCGATAAATCATAAATTTCCAAAACTACAAGAATGTTTTCATAATGTTCTCTTTTTTGAATTAAAAAGGAGCGAAAAGTCCAAAAACAACAAGCGAATAGTTCTGCTTCTATACTTCCATTTTAGTATTTATTGAACTTCCTTAAACCTTAGTATCTGTTTCGGTGTGATACATATATTCAGATTCCAATTTGTAAATTGTAAATTAAATATGTTTACCCGCACTGGCATGATATCTTTTATGATTAATAGAAAAACTGATAACTGCAGACAAAACTGTCTAAGACTGTATAGCATCCATTTGAATGTTCGATGTCTGGTACAAGTACAACAGGGCCGATATATGTGTTTACATAGTGTTTATTTTCATTTAGCTATTTTGCCTGGTTGCTAATGACAACAAATACATACATACTTGTGTCCATGGAAATATTGCGCCTGGAGGCAAACTTAAAGAAGTAGCTTAATGTCATATCTTTAGCACGGCCACTTGTTGGAAACATGTCCAGCAGGTTGACTACGATAACAACGGAGACAGGACAGTTACTCCCCAGACATTTAGTCCCCGGAAATTTGCCACCTAACATTCCCCCCGGCTATTTATCACCGGACATATACCACACATGACATTTACCACCCGGACAAATACCCCCTCTCTTAAAAATTCATTGTAAAGGACGTCTGATTCATTATCTTTATTTTCAAACAGTTTCAACGTTGTTTTGACATAGCATAGACACTGTGTCAAGTTCATGTGTCGTAGTGGTTAGAGTGAGGGTCTTTAGCACAGGGTAAAAATTAGAATGTATAGCAACACGTGCGAGGCATAGTAAAAGGTAAATCATGAGGCACCCAGCAGGAGTTAGTACTAGAAATATGCACAGTATTCGCGATTGTTCCGGAACATTCTTTTTTTTCATTATTTCCCATTTTGACATAATTTTCGATAAAGCAATATTGTCATTATAATAGTGTTTGGGGTAAATATCCGGGTGATAAATGTCTCGGTGTTAAATGTTTTGTGGTAATTAGCCGGGGAAATGTCTGGTGGTAATTGTCTAGAGGGTATTTGGCTGGGTGGTAACTGTCCTAGAACCGATTGCGGTCATCTCCTAAGGTTTTTGGTGTACACAGCAAAAGACATTTCCCCATGTGACAGGCCCTGTACAGACCCTGACACAACCCTGTGGTACAGGTCTGTGTCAACAAAGAACTCCCGTTGCTGTGACAGGGGCTGATGTGCAGGTCTGTGGCCAGTGCTGTGATGACGTGGCTATATACATTGCTTTAGGCACAGTGATGTGACAGGGCCTGAAATTTCTGCCTGTCTCGTCACTATATTACAGGACTGTACAAAGCAATGTGAATACAGACCTGTAACAGGGTCAATATTTCTTTAATGTGCACACAATTATTCCTGTATTCATTTCTGTAATCAAAATTGGCCCATTTTCTGAAAATATACACCCCTGAAATCTGACAAATTTTCAGACCCTGAAATAGACCCCGTGAAGTCAGCACCGACACACCACTGCTTGTACACCAGTATTTCAGTCACGTAGTCACAGCACTGATACATTCCTTTCATACCAGGCCTGATACAGACCTGTTCATACACCCCTAATATGATATCTGATCAATTTTACAGGTCCTGTAACAGAGGTTATGTCTTAGGGACTGTTACAGGTACTGATCAGACCCTGTAACAGGCACGTACTGAAATCTGTCTGTAGTTTTCTTGCTGTGTAAGGAAAAAAATAATCACGTCTTAGATATTGGGAAATCGATAATTGTATATTTTCCCCCATCAAGTTAATACAGGGATGACGACACGGTGCTGTTGAATCTGCAGTGATACTGCATGTTGCAACCGATAATACGCTTACGACCAAATTACTTAGCACATATACCACAGCGAACTACAGAATACGATGTAAATAATCAGCGAAATGTGTCAGTACAAATAAAGAAAAAAACCAATAACAGCAGAGTCAACTTAATGGTTGCCCTGGTTAGACACTTCAATCGCTGCAAATGACGAAACAATACACCGGAAACCATTATTTCTCTAGGGCAGCCTTTCAACAAGGTTAGTATTCAGTTTAATAAGTTGAACAGTTTCTAGCGATACAAGGAGCTAGCTCCATGCGTCGGCGTATTCACCACTTATGCCTTAATCAAAATCTTTAGCGAGAGGAATTCAACGAAAAGGAGACTGTTAAGTATGAAGGATCAATGTCGTGTACCTGCTTAAAGTGAGGCACCCTTCCATTGGTGCAAATATTTTCAACGTTTGACACATCGGTCCCTTTGATCGTAGCCCCAACACGGGTACTCTCAGTCGGGTGAAATTTCTAGACAAACACTTCTTGTTAGGAATCGCAATCTTATTTTATTTTAGATCGCCCTCAATACCCTCAAAAATTTCAAGTCCCCCTCCCTATATGATCAAAAATGTTCAGCCCCCCCCCCCCCCAATTACCATATAGCCGTATATATTTATTAGGAATGTAGGCGGAATAAAAATAAACATACCTAGGGCAAGTTCTTAAATTGATTCATTTTTAAATGCATCAGTGGACTTTTTGGATTTATCAGTCTAAGCTGACTTGAGTTTATCCAACTCTTGCCAGGTCAATGGCACCAGCTGAAAAGCACACAAAATGACAATCATGAGAGAGTATGAAAATTGTGTATTCCTGGCTACATTTTACCAAATTGTGAAAAACTGAGCACAGTGACCTACCGAAAAAATATTTTTTTTCAAAAGTACAAGACATATACAACTTAGATGCTACTTATAAATGTTTTACAAAATTGACAATACTGGAAGGTTAAAATATTCCATCAAATTAATGTTTTAATCTCAGAAATTTTGGGTGTAATAATGGCAAATTTGGTAAAAAATAAATGATTCCATTTAGTCACACATTTTTCATTTTAATTAGAGTCTTTACTGTGAAAATTTTATTCACTGCATGAACTTGAAATGAATGATTTCATATATTGCCTATTGCCTTATTTGACTATTATATGGACGCTCAAGTCCGAAATAAAGATATAATAATAATAATAATAATAATATATTGATTTCAAGTTACTTTTCATCGTACATTTGTATAAGATGTTGCATGGTGACCTCATCTTTTTTCTCTAATATTTGATTGTTCTCATATGCCAGAATTCAAAATCCATGGTAACTGTTAGTCCCCTAGTCTTCTATGTGTTGCTCTCTGGCTGGATCTTGTGTACATGTATGTTTCACTGTCAATTGAGTGTCCTATGACCGAAACTCTTCTTAAACTACATCAGAGTCAGAGCTATCACTGTCACTGCCAGTATGCAGTAGCAGGGCAGTAGCTGTATTAACTTTGTATTTTGACAATATTTTTGTTCAGTTTATACAATTGTGCTCTTGTTCTACTCCCTATGTAGCATGTTGAGCTGTCCAGTATTCAGCTTGCCAACACAGCCTACGTGTACCGTGCATTTGTATCATTGACAAATAACTTTCAGTCTGAACTCTAATTCAATTATCACCAATATTTAGACAAACGGGCTTTGTTGACAAACTGAATATTGTGTTTTTCAGCATGCTGTAGAGAGACACCAAGAAACTGTGTTTGATACATTGCATAGAAATATTGAAAAAATTATCAACAGTTGCAGCTCCTGCCCCATTACAAGGCCAACTTGTTGTTTTTTACGAAAATTTAATGGCATTCATGCATTTTTAGATTTTTTCGAGATTAAAGTCATAAAATGCTACAAAACGGTTCTAGATTTTGTTTAATTATTAATAACATTAGAACCATTGGAAGACATCAAAGGACTACCCCTAAAATTTTCGAATCCCCCGAATTCCTCCAACCCCCCACCATTTGTTTTTGAATGCGGCTTATCACCGTCTTCTTACAACTTAATATATCATAGGGTGAGTGCCCCTTGAAAAACATGTCAATTTAACTTTGTGTATATAACCGACCCAGGAACTCCAAGAGCTGGTTAGGCGTGGCACAGAAACACCGTAGATCCTATCACCTGTGGTAATGTGGCATTTCGTACAATTACACTGCCTACCCCCATCTGCCTTAGATCCGCCTTGCGTCATGCTTACACATGTTGGACGTCAGAGTATCGATGTCGCCTGTTCAAGTAATATTGGCATCATGAATCAGCAAGTTAAAATTTCAATCACACTTTTGTATTGTAGTTGATCGTAATAACTAACTACTGATATTTGGATCCGATGTAATACTGATCGACTATTAATTGTTGAAAGACATCACTCAAGACAAAACGTCTTTGGCTTCACTTTTACAGGGTCTAAAAAAATTTGCAACTCAAGGAACGCAGACGTTCAATACAATACGCGCTTTGAAATCGAAAGGCTTAAACTTTTGCTTGAATTTTCTTAAAAAAATTTCATTTGAAAATCAATAATAAAAATCGGGATCGCTGTCACATGTGCAAAATTTGGTTCTAGAGAAATAAATTACTCGATCTTTAAAATTCAACTTTGGCGCCATATCTGTGTCCGAGTCAACTCGTAGGAGAATAAACTTTTTGATTTTCACAAAAATAAGCTATTAAGACTGTATTTACTCAATTAGCTACAAAATGATCCCCAATCCATAATGGTAGACCTAAAATTATTGAAAAAGTTTGAGAGTTCGCAATATATATGTCCGTTAGGTGTATTCTGTATTCAATGGTCCTCCCATAAAACACTGGTGCGCTTCAAGTGGCTAGTCTGTGATGTACACACTGCCAATGAAATGGTTGCTTAGCTGCTTAACACTTCATAGCGATTGTCTTTCACTCGCACTCTCAGCATTGTGGCTTTGATCATAGGCAGTCGAGAAAGTTCCTCGATTGTCTATGCTTTGATTAATGGATCACATACAAATTATACTCATAGTTATGTGAAACCTATTATTATTGCTTTTTCACACATGTGACGAAGATGACTAACAAATGTGGTAAAGTAATGAACCATGGAAGAGATCTTTTTGATTAATAGAAAAACTGATAACTGCAGACAAAACTGTCTAAGACTGGCATCCATTGAATGTTCGATGTCTGGTACAAGTACAATAGCGCCGATGTGTGTGTTTACATGGTGTTTATTTTCATTTGGCTACTGCGTGGTTGCTAATGACAACAAATACACACATACTTGTGTTCACGGATACATTGCGTGTGAAGGCACCCTCAGAGAAGTAGTTGAATGCCATCTCTATGGCGCAACCACTTGTTGAAATGACAACATTGTCAGCTGTTGACTGCGATAAACAACGGTAACAGGACAGTTACCCCGGGACATTTAGTCTCCGGAAATTGCCACACAGTTTCAACTTCGTTTTGACATGTCATTGACACTGTCTATGATTCAAACAGCCCTGAGGAATGTATTTTGTATGTTGTTGATGAAGGAATTAGTAAATATTTTATGAAACATCTAACACACATTCTACACTATAACATGAAACTGAAGATGCGTGTAACTTTGGATGCAACCCGGTTTTGACTAAAACAGAGACAAAAATGGAAAAAGAGACAAAATATTATTAGTTGTTTAGTGTTGCTTAGTCAAGGTTAGGTTTAGGGTAAGCCAATACAATTATTAGTATAGAGACATTATTTCAGTCCGTTAACACCATATAGTTGTTATTTTAATGTTATTATAGTAGTCATTTATTATTAATTACGCATGGTTAGACATACAGTGTCAAGTTTAACATTTCAACTGGCAGCCGCAGACAACTCCGCGTGGCGTTGTGGTTAGAGTGAGGGTCTTTAGGCATTGGGTAAAGTAACACTTGTGAGACATGGTAAAAGGTAAATCATGTGGCACCCAACAGCAAACAGCACGAGAAAAGATGCACACACAGTATTCGCGATTGTTCCCGAACATTCTTTTTTTCATTATTTCCCATTTGACATCATTTTCGACGAAGAAATTTTGTCATTATAAATAGTGTTAGGGGGTAATATCCGGGTGGTAAATGTCTCGGTGTTAAATGTCTGGTGTAATTGTCTAGAGGGTATTTTTCTTGGTGGTAACTGTCCTAGAACCGATTGCGGTCATCTCCTAAGGTTGTTGGTGTACACAGTAAAACAAGACATTTGCCCCTGGGACAGGCCCTGTACAGACTCTGACTCAAGCCAGTGGTACAGGTCTGTGTCAACAAAGAACTCCCGTTGCTGTGACAGGGGCTGATGTAGAGGTCAGTGGCCAGTGCTGTGATGACATGGATATATACGGTGCTGTAGACATAGTGATGTGACAGGGCCTGAATTTCTGCCTGCCTCGTCACTGTATTTACAGAAGTAGAAGGGCCTATCGTCCGGTCACCCTACTCTAATTCAATCGCCACCAATATTTAGACAAACGGCTTTGTTGACAAACTGAATATTGTGTTTTTCAGCATGCTGTAGAGAGACACCAAGAAACCGTATTTGATACATTGCATAGAAATACTGAAAACAATATCAACATTTGCAGCTCCCGCCCCATTACAAGGCCAACTTGTTGTTTTTTATCGAAAATTAACTGGCATTCATTCATTTTTAGATTTTTTCGAGATTTAAGTCTTGAAACGCGACAAACTGTTCTAGATTTTTTTAATTATTAATAACACTAGAACCATTGAACGACATCAAAATGTTGGGAGCAAAATATTTTCAGGTCCCCTCTATAGGCAGAGCAAAACTTTCAAGTCCCCCTCGACTACCCCTAAAATTTCGAATCCCTCCTGAATTCCTCCTGCCCCTCACCATTTTTAATGCGGCCTTAGCACCGCCTTCTTACATCCTAATATATCATAGGATGGGTGCTCCGTGAAAAACATTACGTCAATTTAACTTTGTGTATATAACCGACCCCAGTAACTCCAAGAGCTTGTTCGGCGTTGCACAGAAACACCATAGACCCTATCACCTGTGGTAATGTGGCATTTCGCACAATTACACTGCCTATCCCCATCTACCCCAGATCCGCCTTGCGTCATGATTAAACGTGTTTGACGTCACAGTATCGTTGTCGCGTGTCCAAGTTGATATTGATGTCATGTATCAGCAAGTTAAAATTTCAATCACACTTTTGTATCGTAGTTGATCGTAATAACTCACCAGTAATATTTGGATCCGATGTAACACTGATCGACTATTAATTGTTGAAAGGCATCACTCAAGAGAAAACGTCTTTGGCTTCACTTTTACAGGGTCTAAAAAATTTTGCTACTCAAGGAACGCAGTCGTTCAATACAGTACGCGCTTTGAAATTGAAAGGCTTAAAATTTTGCTCGAATTTTCCAAAAAAAAATTCATATGAAAATCAAGAATAAAAATCACACGTACACGTGCAAATTTGGTTTCAGAGAAATAAATTACTCGATCTTAAACGTCACTTTAAATTCAAAATGGGCGCCATCCCTGTGTCTGAGTCAACTTGTAGGAGAAATAAACTTTTTGATTTTCACAAAAATAAGCTATTAAGACTGTATTTACTCAATTAGCTACAAAATGATCCCCAATCCATAATGGTAGACATAAAATTATTGAAAAAGTTTGAGATTGCCAATATATATGTCCGCTAGGTGTATTCTGTATTCAATGGTCCTCCCATAAAACACTGGTGCGCTTCAAGTGGCAAGTCTGTGATATACAGACCGCCAATGAAATAGTTGCTTAGCTGCTTAACACTTCATAGCGATTGTCTTTCACTCGCACTCTCAGCATTGTGGCTTTGATCATAGGCAGTCGAGAAAGTTTCTCGATTGTCTATGCTTTGATTAATGGATCACATACCAAATTATACTCATTGTTATGTGAAACCTATTATTATTGCTTTTTCACAAATGTGACGAAGATGACCAACAAATGTGGTAAAATTAAAGAACAATGCAAGAGACAAGTTTTATTCACAAAGACAGGAATTTTAGGAAGCCTTGGCAATGACATATAATCGAACAATTTGGATGGACTGACAAACAAAGGACATTCAAGCAGGTCAGTAAGACTCGGAATGTATACTGTGAGACAACAAATAGAAAGTAAACTTGCAGTCAAATGATTTTGTACATATCGTATTTCTGCAACAACTTATGGATAATTGTTGTCGCTTAAATATTTAAAAATGTTCACTTACTTTGTTGCATAAATGCATTACCAAACACATCCACTAGGTGACTGCAAGCTGCCGTGAGTAAGTAGGTCAACTACAGTAAGCCTGGCTGCTCACCGGCAAGAGCCGACTCCACTAGCGTGCGTATGCATATATTCAACTCGACTGTCTTAGGAGTAAAACACACTGTAGCTATCTTGATAACTGTAATGTTGTCCGTCTGCTTGTTTTGGCGCCGTTTTCTCCACTCTTGACCAACTTTTACGGTATTGCCGTTCGAATAATCTTAAACAGAAATCAACAGACACTGCCACATTGCAACAAAGTGACAGTTTGTCAGCACAAGTACTTCCGACACATGCTTAAGTGTTTATAGCGTTTATCTAGAAGATTAGGACAAATTTCTATATATACAAAGTTTACTGAAATGTTAGGATACCAAGTATTTTTACATTTAATAAATTTCAGAGAGAGAGAGAGAGAGAGAGAGAGAGAGAGAGAGAGAGAGAGAGAGAGAGAGAGAATGTATGTGTGTGTGCTTGTGTGTGTGTGTGTTCAACAGTATGTTTCCAGCTGCGAATAAGAGCGAATGTTCCATGACCTATACAACTCAGAACAAAGTAGCACACTGATACGGTTCATGCTTTGGATTTTAAGGAAAACTTTTATTCAGGTGTAAACAAATGAAACCACAAGCTACCATCTTCAAGCTAATTGCAATGACGTGGACGACAAATATTGTTTTAAACATGGGAGAGTTGTAGAAACACTTCACTATAAAATGTTTACGTTTCGTCTACCAAAGTATATGTCTCTAATTGCCTCGATCCAATAATGCTGTCGCTTACTTTTCACCACGCACAAATCATCTTGAAATAGAATTAGGGGGCCAACCAATAAAATGTTACTGAAGTCGAAAAGGGTAGAAATAAGACCTTTTCAGTTGTTTATTTGTTTGTTATTTTATGTTTGTTCTGTTTGTTCGGTCGGTTGGTTGATTCTTGTATTGCTTTGCTTTGTTTTGATTTCAAAAATAAAAACATATAAGCATCTGATAATCAGCGGGCAGGGCCAAGTCTTTGTTTTCCACATACGTTTTAGAATTTCACATGACCCCAAAATAAAATAAAAAACTTAAAGCGTATTTGTGACAGCAACCTAGGGAAGTTTAGTGGGCTGTCCGTCTAAAGTAGGACACACCAAAAGCGCTGAAGTTCCGACAGGCCGCTTTGGTCGTAGCCCCGTTACAGATTACCAGCAGTCTAGTGTTAGTGAAATGACCCGAATAATATTTCTTTGTGAGGAATCTATTCATCATAATCGTAATACATCGTGAAGGGTGAGGGCGCCGTGAAAATTGTGACATATTAGAGTTAAGTGTGTGTGCTTAATCCAACACGGTACTTGAACACCTGCTTTAATGTAGCAAACAATGTGACGTTTCGTTGCAAGACACGCTTGAGATGATTGCGTTCAAAACATTATTGTAAATATTTATTGCCATTATGAAGTACAATTTACCTTTTGTAATTTGGGACAGTTTTTAGAGTAATTCAGAGACTTAAATCTTTCAATTCTTTGCTATTGATAAAACTTGTGTGTAAAAATAAATTATCGATGTCCTTCAACATGAAAAAAAACACACAAGCAGCTACCGTTTTATCTCAGTACATTTGACATATTTGGATTCCCATTGAAATTTATTATGGAGTGACAAGCCACTGTGTTTATTATCACCATAAAATAAATGTCAAGTTTACAATTTCAAACTCCGATATGTACAGTACCGGCCGTTAGGTTCCTATCCGAACGGCAAGATGTCAGCAATACAGTCGACAACACGAGCATGGTAGGCTCAGAGGCAAGGTGGGGAGTACACGGCAGACATACTTCTTAAAGGCATAGCGACTGTCACCCACTTGAAATGCGACTATTAAATTTGCAATTTGCTGCCCCCCATCTCCATGTAGACGGTATGTCCTCATACGTTAGACTTGTTGTCGCATAAATATTCAATTCGAACAACAAAGTAGCGTATCACCGCCCATGACAACCAACATAGGCTAAATTGGAGCTAAGCAAGATTGAAAAAAATACATGAAGTGCGCTTTCAGATGAATTCCAGCAATAAGGCAAATCAGAATGCAGTCTTTCTCTATATGTGACTTGGCGAGAATTTTGCAATGAAGCGCTAAGTGACCTCCGCGTGACTCCAGAGCTATGAATTAACCAGGGAAAGTTTACCTTTGCATTATTTGCTGTGATAAGCCGAATTTCTATCACGACATTTATAAGCACAAAGTACACATTAGCGGCAGGCTAGAGAAAACTTGTCCGCGAGTATTAGTTAAATAAACATTTGTTTCACCGATGTCTGGAAACCGGAGACAAACTGAAGGAGAGGCTTTAAAGTTTTTCTTCCGTATGTGAATTTTGAAAAGAAATAAGGTCACTAAACCTACTGCTTCTGCGACTTTTTTTCAGTGACCTATCAAAGGCATCGCGTTATTTGGAAACGTTGAAGACCAGTGCCAGCCTTTTAAATCCCATTTGATTATTCCCTGATAGGTTTTCCTGTAAAATTACCTTTGGAAAGTTTCATGATTTTATTCATTCCTATGTCTCAGCTATCTGATTCCGACGCTCAGCTCATTCCAAGACATTTTTTCTTACATTCTTCCGTGTCGCCTTGAAGATAATTAAATTAATCTATTTGATTATCTCTACATCTACAGACCTATGTCTTCCGTTAATTTCAGAACCTGGGCGCTCACATATCTCTCTCTCTCTCTCTCTCTCTCTCTCTCTCTCTCTCTCTCTCTCTCTCTCTCTCTCTCTCTCTCAATAAAAGTCATAAGATAGCGTTCTGCAGCATTTATTGTGTACACCGAGCAAGAAATTGTGTTTCCATAGGTACGAACCCATGCTAAAAGCGATCGTTGACCCCTTCAGAATGTACGTGTGCGCGTCATGTCAGGCTGGGTCACTACTTGGTCGAAAACGCGCTGCAAGGGCCAAGAATTATCATTTTCGCGTATGCAATTTTTGTCAGGTTGTGATTTTTAAAAATTTCCTCGGTAATATTACGGCTGTATCGACTGTTCTCTCTATTTGTTAAATTACAAGGCGTGACATTACGTGGCAAAGAGAACACTTGCTGTGCGGTCAGTGGCCAACGGTAATGATGGAGACCTAATTTTACAGAAATTTATTTTTACTGTCTCGGCGCATTAAAGAGAGGCAAGTTTAATAGCTAAGACTTTGCGATGCTCTTACGTCAGTATTAAATGGTTCAAAATAATATACACGACAAAGGATGTACACCTTTATGGAATGTTGTCCGTCATTTTGCAGAATTGCAAATTCAAAAAGCTGCCAATGGATATAGTACATCTACGGGAAATACTCTGACCTTAGTAGAGGACGAAGAAAAATGTTTTTAATTTTCCTGAAAAAATTTGAGTCATCTGTGACATTAATATAGATCACACATAACACCGTGATTTGGCAAGCACCCAAGCATTTCATTTTCTGTTGATCCGGTTCTTATTTTTTATTTATTTTTGGGGCGAAGCGGAGGGTACTTTATTGGCCGGAAAGGAGGCTTCGGTCCATGGCAGTACCATTCTTTTAATGTCACTTTTCATGGCGTGTTAAGCCACGACCTGAGAGTCCCATCCATCATAATCACTTGTAAAGAGCCGACGCTTTTCGTCGTGATTTGTCGGAGTTGATAGATCTCTCGTACTAAGTTTTGTTTTTTTCAACAAATATGGGAAAATAGGCATTAGTAGATATATTTACAGATTACATGATACTATCACATTATACTTTCGACAACGGCGAAGTTGAAATACAAAATTCTCTTGCATGGCAACTGGATAGTTGACGCCAAATTTAGAGTTGCCGACATTTGTGTAATCCCAGGAGGAATATATTAATGGGCGTTTTTCAAATGTATCAAACACTTGTTGTATGAGTCATGATCACCTGATGCAGGATCTAATCCCCCGGATATAATAAATATTAGACTTAACAATGAAAGTTGGCAGGAGCTGAAGGGTTACGTGCTGAAACGATGTTTTTTTTCAGATGTTTGAGTTGACATGAAATCAATACACGGGAGCACTACAAACAACCTCATGCCCGTGTGAGCACGCTTTTTTTCCGTGTGTTTTCCGTGCAACAGTGTGCCGTGCCAAAAGCTTTCTTCCTATCCCCACACTTCGACACTAGAAGTCTCTTATTTACTTTCAGTGACCTAAGTTTCAATTACGGTAGACACTCTATAAGGTTTGACAGATACCGATGGGTATTGTGCTGAAACCCTGTTTTGTTTTCAAATTCTGAAGTTGACAAGTAACAAATACACGGGAGAGGGCACTTCTTAACGACAACCAAACATTGAGAGAATATTTTTATCATCGCCCCGTTGCCAAGCTAGAGTTTGCCATTCCAGACGCATTTATCGTACTGACCCTTTTTAAAAGTAGGGTGAATTTCCTAATCACCACCTTGCCTAGGATGGGAGCTTAAATACAGGATAGCTTGATTGTGAGACATTTAGTACGGAAGATGAAAAGACCGACAACGACAAAATGAATAAACTAAACACAGTTAATTATCCTCAAATCATGGACGCGTGATCAATTTCGAGAAAATTTGAAGAAAAATACATTAGTGTATTTTTTAAATATGATAATTATTGTGAAGAGCGGTCGTTTCATGACACGTGAGGCTCTTTACAAATGATGACCGGTAGGTGGCGCTCTTTGTTTGATTTTTAAGGCGACAAAATGTGCCAGGGATGCATGTGATGCCTTTGGACGCTGTATGGCACCTGTACCTACAGCCCAACATTTTCAAGCAAAGAGAATCTCAAGCAAAGACAATCTAAAGCAAAGAGAATCTCAATTCTATAGACATTGAAAACCAGATCACTAGTTATAAATAGCCACTGCGCATTTCCTGTACTTTCGACTTATAGAAAAGATTAGCTGCGTGACCCAGAAATGACCTCGACAGTCTTTTATATCACAAGGCTATATTGAAAAAACTCAAAGTGTGATGGCAAAAGCGTCATAGAACGTATAGACGTGAGGTCGCATCACAGATTTAAGATAATACGCTACATGCCCTTTCTGACCATCGAAGCGGGCACTGGATGAAGATGATGGCACATACCAAAAACGGAACATTGAGTAATGTGTTGATTTGAGGTTCACTGATTTCTTGTCTGCTCCCGCCATGCAACAATCCGTAAACAAATGGCAACTTCCGCGGCGCATGTATCTGGTTCCCTGCCCCATTTCTAGTATTCAGGTCTTGGCTAAGGTTTCAGTCAGGATTTTGACTGCATATTGATAAGTACAGTCAACGGACAAGATCATGTGATCAGCACGTCTGTACAGTGTCGAGCTCGGAAATTAGATGACGAAACACCGAACATTTAAGTTGTTTGCACGGCTTCACTTTTAAGACAACGACTCTGTTTTTCTATGATGGAATTTAGTGGTGAAACGGCAATTATCGTCTATGATTTTTTTCTCAGACGTGACCTGGTGAGCATGGTGACCTTGACATGTACGGCAATGACTCAAAACTACGTGATTTTTCTTTTTTCATTCAATGTCGACGTAGGATGCTTGGTTCGGGGAAAACTATGGAGGTAAAATGACTCCATGGGCATACGAAATCTAAATTGGAAGGTAGCTCCAAGTTTGAAATAAATCCATTGCAACCACCGCAGTCGAACTATTGACCAATGACAGCCATGCTTACAATAGCCCATACCTGACCCTATATTCGTTAGCAGCGCAGCCAGCGGTAGAAATGGGTCAGGGGACAAGACTACACTAGGCTGACACAATACTACCTGTTGCAAATTTCGTGATCGAGTTCATATTGAGCTGGATGCTAGAAACGTGTGGCATGTTGGGAAAAATAACTTGCATACTCCACCAGCAAGCAAAAGACCAATGTTAGATTTTCGAATGTGAAAAAATGCATGCGAATGTTCTCGACATCCTTACCGTCTCCCCAAGGTCCTGATGGTATAACCCGACCTTGGGCGCCATCAGTCAGCGCCACTCCGCTACAACCTCCATGGTATGACTGTGTCACAGAATAATTATGCTGAACTTGACCCTATGGTATATTGATTCCGTGAAGGTCTAACAAGGCGAAGTGTTCATTCTGTGTTTATGATAAAGGATCTGAAGTTGCCCTCTCTAAGTAAAAAAACAGAAATTTTGGATTATGGTTCGGAGTAGTTTAATTTCGCTGTGCAGCCAGCCTTGCAGTCTGTTCTCAGCCTGAATGTGACGATTCATTAAATAAATAGCGCCTCCCGGGTCAATATTTCGAAATGACAAGTTGAAAGACGATTATCCGAAATCTCACGAGCCTTTAAATGTACACTTGTTCTAAACTAAATAAATAAAACAGTAAAATTGGCCTATCACAGTTGTCCTTTTTCAATTTCGGAATCCGAGCTGTTGGCGCTTTAATAGTGCAGAACTCTACACCTTTCAAATCATCGCTATATTTTTCATTTGATTTTTCATTTGATCATTGACACAATCATTTAGTAAGTTAATGAAATCACATGTTTAAATAAAATTTTGAGCAGGAGTTATAGAGCTGGACTGTTCAACCTGCAGTGTTGTCAAGGTCACAGCGGTCACATTGTGCTTACATGGTTCTAGGTCACCTAGCAATAATATATATTATAGCCCAAACATGGGTCTATGTGCCCGAGGGTAGGTGACCATTTGCCCGACGTAAGGAGGGCAAATGGTCTCCTGCCCCGAGGGTACATAGTCCAGTGTTTGGGCTATAATGTTTTTATTACATGCCTCTCTTACTCTGTTTGCACCAAAAATATTTACGTTATTGGCAATTATGGTCAAATGCTTTATTTCATTTTAGACGAAAAACGGTAAAAAATAGAACGATTTTCATCATAGAATGGCGCATGATATATTTAAACTATTGTTATGCGGTTTATCAATATTTTTATGAGAAATTTTCCAAAAACCGGATTTTCTGTGCAAAACATGAAATTTCAAGACTTTTACATCCAAAAGTTTTCAAGTTGAAAATAGTTCCGGTTCACTTCAGTCCAGTGATGACTATGCGGCCCGCATCGTCATCGGCGAGTTACCGTTGAATCCTATGGAGCGCGCGACGTTCGATATACGAGGCATGTAATAAACGGTCAGCGCTTCTGTGCGACACAGGTGCGCAGTTTGATGTAATGGGAACCGTGTATTGAACTGCGCATATCACAGTTTTATTGTTCTAATCATCTTCGATTTGTGTAAAGTAACACGTCACAATATATCGTAAAGCTTTGGGGTAAGTTCAACTCTCGTTGACGTCTCGTCACAGTTTAGGGAAAATCCCGACATGACATCATCGGTTAAAGCGGTCAGGGTTCAACCTCAACGATGTGGTGTTATGCCTCGTTTGCTTCACTGACTCGGACGCAATATGTATTTATATGTATGCTACATATGTATCGTGTCGGTTTGGCGATACGAGGGGGCGCTAGGCGGTACCTTCGACTCTCTTGAAATACAGCCCACCTAATCAAGTCAAGCGGGTTCATGGTCCAAATGAGGGATTATCTTATTTTGGAGGGTGTTTTCGCTGAGGGTACACGTGTGAGTAACAAACGTTTTATTGTAATTTATATTACCCCAATATGATGCATCATATCAGGCGATATTTAGTATGGGTAATCTCACAGATGTTGTCGCGGTCTAAAATACCACAGGAATATCTATTGAGATCAAAAGGTTATTAAAGAGGAACAAAACCTAATCGTACATATTATCAAATCGTCATTTGCAAAGTAACCCCTGGTCTCGACTTCTAGACCTCGGTCGCTTCGCTCCTGCATAATAATCATAGAAAAGTGCGCCACAATCGTTGGAGAGTGTGACTTAGCATCTAGTCGCTCCACGACATGCCTGTTCCTACCGCCAGGGGCGCACTTTAGTTTGATGGGATGGTTTAAATTGCGGTCTGGAAACCTGAGTAACCCCTTTAGTGCGCCCTTTTGTTTGCTTTCTCTTTATTCCCATTAAAATAATTCTCAACTGCCCCTCCCCAACAAATGACTATGTGCCCCCCCCCCCCTTATTTCGTCTATAAAATCCAGAAAATCATGTAAATCTCAATAACAAATTGCACGGACGAGTTCTCAGAGAAAATAATGTCAAACAACTTGCCCGCTGTCAATAATATTCAATATGTCAACTCTTTTGTTTGTCCCGTTTTCCCACTGTAAGTAAGATTTGCCATGCCAATTGATAGCAGGTTAAATTTCCTCGTTGCTGCAAAAACTGTGTTGGTGCCTTTTCACATGAAGAGCTTCGTTGATTATCCAGCTGAGCAGCAATTTTTCACAACCCCCATCTGATAAGGTGAATTGAAAATATTTTTGTCATATTTTTTAATTTTCATAATAATTACTTATCCAAAATTTGTTCCGAGGCTACGTTTAATAGCATAGTCGACAATGCAGATGTCTTCTTCATCACATGAAAATTACTTTGTATTTCAAGGTAGACAAACTTTATTTTGAACAGAAACGAAATCCAAAAATGATAACATGGTAAATAGAATTGAGTTCAGCTACTTGCTTGCTTTGTCGCTTCTTGTTCCTACTCAGCGAGCGCCCCCAACGGACTCGATATTGTTTCGCTGGTCGTCGATTGTTTATTCATTTCTCTGAACCTGGAAAATCAAAGGAAAAACATATTGATGTATATCGATGCAGATCTGTCTACCGTTGGGTTTGCCCAGTGCTTTCTACAAATCACATATTACATATTATATTTTCAGTATTTATTTTAGTTCCTTACAAAAAATAACCATACACACAGTAATGCAAATTCGTGACAAATTATGAACAAATTGCATGATTCCAATGACTAAGTACAGCGGCCTGACAGAATCAAACGCCCTCAAGAGTGCATCCCGTCGACCAGCTAGAAGATCAAGTTTATATGTAATATAAGTTCGTGCTCCTTGATGACGTCAGTCAAATCGGGCATCACATTTAGCTCTCTTACCTCTAGGAAAGTTCAAGTTTCTACAATAAATTGTCTTTGAAGAGTGCTATCAATTTTGGTGACATGATTTTTGAAAGGCTAAAGCACGCTGCATTAATCAATGAGGAAGTAATTTTGAAATAAACTGACTGGTAGTATTTCTACTTGCTAAGCGCCTCAGACAAAATGATTGGAATGATACAAATGTGAAAGTTTTAGCAGCAAATGGCTCGAATATACTCGTAAGTTTCAGAAATCCAGGTATGAGTTTATGGTTTAGGCTAGACTTGCTCCAAGTCTGTCGGCAAATATCAAAGAGAATGAATTCAAGGAATGAACTTCAGCAGACAGTCAGGCTAAGTGGTAGGTGGTACTTAGGTCGTGGAGTGAACACCTTGCTTAGCTGAACAGTAACTGCTCTGACGAGGCAAGCCAAGCGACTTGGGGCCAGTCTGCATGATTATTCTGTTATCGTTGCAATCTGGTGACGGGTGCGCTAAGCTTCTACCGAGGAATACAGATACAAAAAATTAAGTAGCCAGTCTAAGGGTAAATAAGTAGTATAAATGTTACGAAAAAACAAACTTCGTATAATTAAATTGTGTAATACCACAACGAAAAAATGAAAAACTTTATCGCAAATCGAGATTCTAGGACAAAAACACTCCGCAGGATTCGACATTTGTGTCGTTCACTTGAAACTCAGCACAACCGATTGAGTGGAGTAAGTGTACACTTTAGCTCGCTATCTTTGAAAGGATGTCAATACTAAACGTGAATTAGAGAGACAGACATGCAGAGTAGATATATTGACACGTCATAACTGTCAATTTAAGATTCTGTCACAAGACAAGAAGGGACCAATGACTTCCTGCCGCAGGGAGGAATCTATTTTCCACAGCTTCGGGTATACGCCCTCATGACAACTTTAACCAATAAGGGGGAGTGCTTGCAAATTCTAAAACAAACCCAGACACGTGACATCACTTCTAGCCAATCAAACTTGAAACATTCAACAGGACCGCGTCCGGAGTTGTTGATTCTTTAGAGGAAAGCGTTTAAAAAGCTGATGCTTGTTAACCCGTCGCTCTATTCTCTTTTTTTTCTGAGCAAGCCTGCGAAGCAACCTCAAGACCATGAAGGATTCCAGGTAACTTATCGAATTACACACGCGTTATTGAATTCATAATGCATTCATATCTTTCGAGATATTTTCTGTTTTGTATGAACGACTATCGTCCTGAAAGATATACAAATATTTCTTTGTTTGAGCTGCTGTCGAATAAAGTGGCCCGATGAAATTTTTCATTTCTGAAACTGCAGAGCTACAGTCATGTTTTAATCCGTGTGTACACTATTATCATTTTCAGTGTGTTTGTGATACTCCTGCTGACAATCTTATTTGCTGTTGAAATTCGTTATTCCCATGCTCAGGGTAAGTGTCACGTTTGTATGATTTTGTTGACGTTCATTTTGTGTTGTTTAGATCTGGAAGAACGGCAAAAGAAACAGTACAAGAGGCACTTTTGATTGTTGTTATAATAACATACGAACAATTCGTATTTCCAAAATGTTGAGAATCATTTCAGAATCAACATGCTTACACGCTCTAAAATTGAAACTTTATACTATTATGTCATACAAAGTACGAGGCATTTAAGTACTATATAATGAAAAGTTTCTAACTTAATTTTGGCTCTAAAATTTTGTTATCTACAACTTTTAAACAGAAATAGCAGTTGCCTCTACATCAATCACCAATGCCAATTCTCTCACCTACACGGCTGGAGGTGTAGCCCAGACAATTAGCATAACCCTCGGGTTGACTGACACGACCACAGGTGGGAGTGGTAATGTTAATACAATTAGCAAGATTAGTGTCTATTTCACTAATAACGCACAGTATGAAGACAGCACGACAGAATCTACAGCCGTAGAGAAAACATTTTCGCCTGCGAAGGATGTCCCCACCGATGCAACTGATGACAAGACCATCATAGCCGGAGAAACGGTAGACTTGTTAATCGATGTAGCCAACTGTAAGACCTACACACACGTCTGTGTAGTCATTACGCCCGGGAGCGGAGACACCGACACCGACAATGACGATGGTTGTTTACCGTTTGGTTCAACAGGAGCTGGAACCCAGGTTTGCCCAGGTAAGAAACATTAGATGAAAGCCTAATCAAAATTCTAATCAACCAATACAAATTCAGCCCAAGACTAACTCAGATTTCAAAACTCCAAACTAAACAATACAAAAATAAAACCGTAGTTACTTTTGCTTGCCACGATATTTAATCGCTCAGACTTCAACTGATGGACGTTGTCAGAGCCATACTACTCTACTTTGATTCTCAACTCGAAAATTGAAATAGGGCAGAGTTTCAACAAATACACGTTTTATTGTACTTAAAATTGTAGAGACTGAATGGACAGAACACTGAACTGAAACGAATACAGACTTTTTTTGGTACTTTTTTTTATTTCGACCGCGCGCCCTGCTCGACTATTCCTCTGGAGATGAGAAACAAAAAAATAAAAGGGTCACCCTTATCTCTATGTTCCAGCGCCGGGAATTCTCGCAAGCAGTTTCACATCGACCGCCCAGCATCCTACAAAATCAACACTGAAACAGCCGTGGACTTCACCTTCTCTATCGGACTGATCAACACAGACCCCGCCAAAGTCGAGGTGACCGGAATCAACGTCTACCTCTCAGACGATGAATCGTTGACGAAGAAATCTAAAGAGTTTACGGGCACCGGTCTCAACTTTCCCGTAGAAGTTAATGCTAAAGCCGACGGTTCCACGCTTACATCTAATCTGAAAGCCAGCGTTGTAGCAGACGAGGCCACATTGTTCTGCGTACAACTTCATCTGCGCTCAACTTGCTCCAGGCAATGCCATTGGTTGTACAGCTGACATTAGCAGTAACATTGACTGTTCAGGTAAGGAATTACTTACTATTACATACTTACTTACTTTTTCTTATTATTTATTTACTAGATTTATTTTATTTATTTATTTATTTATATATTCGATTTATTTATTACGACACGTAGACATGTTGATCTGATTTCTAAACATTTCATTATTATTTCGATCGGTTGAAAATAAGCGTGAGTTCTCTTTATCTCTTTTTTCCTGACAAAGCTTCATCTGGAACGACGACTGCTGAGAGTACGAGTAGGTATTCCTAAATGGCATCTATAACTGTTGGGTTAACTGGCTCGCTTTCTCATAGAACCTAACGATATCGATAAATTCTTAAAATATAACAGCTGCATTAGACACCAAGTTTACGCTCAAGTTTAACGCTCGGTAAATTAGTGGGCATATTTTGATAACGGTAGCCGTTTTAATTGAATTATGTTATTAAATGCATATTTCATCGGTGTATAAAATTAAATTAAGTGTACAATATGTTTTCGACGTAAATTAACTAAGCGTGAAAATCTTGTATTGCAGCTGCTGGGTCGTCTGTCGAGAAAGGTGCACTGGGTATCCTGCTTTTCCTAAGCACTGTCGTTGCCGTGTTTGTACCAGGAAGAGACTGATCCAGTATAATGATACGATTTCAAAGACGTGTTATTTTCCTTTCATGAATACAGTTATTTTATCACACAAAATCGCTGATCATCAACGAATGGAATTCATTTGATCGTTGAAGTTAGTCGACATAGCTTGTCTGTAAACTGGCCCGTAGCTGCAACTATAGCGAGGGCCTAACAATGTTTTTGTTGAAATGTTCCTCAAAAGATTAACATTCAAACTGCCATATCAAAGCTTCCTTTTGACGATAGGAAAGTGCATACACTCAGTCATCGTTTTGGTCGGTACGTTCGTATGAGGTACTTTAATTATATTAACGCTTAACCGACACTGCTGCAAATTACATGGACCAAGTGTAAATTGGAGATTTGAATAAAATATATCATTATCTTGCAGGGAATTCAGCTTTCTTATAAGTCGAATACAAACAATTATTCTCCTTTTTTCTTTGCAGTTTTTACTCAAGTACTTGGAAACGGCACGATCACCTCATTGGAGCTACAGATAACTTAATCAAAACCCTGCTCTGTTGTATATTTCACCAGAATCAACTCTGACCTAATTATCACATCGGACAGTGATTTTCCTGCCCCGTTGATACGCTGCAAGCGATTTGACAGAGACTAACGACTTTTAAATACTTTGAGTAAAATATTAAAGTCCGTGTAAATTTTCTCGAATCTATTTGAAATTGTACTGTAATTTTCTACTTTCTCCTTTTATGATTCATTTTTATTCATCTTGATTTTTATGTATTTCCATGGCAATTCTGCTTGATATTTTTTCGGGATTGTAGCATTTTAGATTTTTAGCCTACGCTAGTGGTTAGAATTGTGCTGCAAATCTAACTCATGATTGAGAAAAAAGGCAATTTCCAAGAAAGTGTTTTTATTTGATGTGGCCATGCTGACCAATGTGAATTCATGACAGTGCTATGGATGACGTCAAACAGATGCTGTTACAATTTTAGTGACCGTCGTGTTTGTAGAAAGACTCCGTATTCGAGATTCACCGGTTGGTTGAACAACTTCCAGTATAATTATACAAAAAACAGGAAATTTTTCAAAATTCACAAAAAAGCTAGTATTTTGCCTTTACATTCTGAATAGCAGGTCACAGATATGCAGCACATATGAAACGCATTTCTGAAAGCGTATTTTCATGTCATGAGAATTTTTGCCATAGCGTGGGCGAAATTTCGAAAAATCAAACACTTCTGTACGGAATAAATCATACAGCATTCTAAATGATACAGTTTGTCTGTTACTTCAGTGTGATGATAGTATATTTGGACTCGGTAGATCATTTAGTTGACTGTGAACACGTCTCTCTTTCATATAATACACACACCTCCCCGGCTTCCCTCCCTTTTGCCTGTTAGTCTCCCCCCCCCCCTCTCTCTCTCTCTCTCTCTCTCTCTCTCTCTCTCTCTCTCTCTCTCTCTCTCTCTCTCTCTCTCTCTCTCTCTCTCTCTCTCTCTCTTCAGTCCCATAAAAAGTATGAATTTGACCTTGTACTGTATGTTAAAGATGTACTAAATTGTACAAACGACCCTATCTTGAAAAATAAGATATGGATTTTATACACAATGTGTTTGCTAGCGAATGAATTTGTTCCCAGTTTCATCCCCTCCCTCCCCCGGCAACCATCGTCAATGAAAATCTGGCTCGTTTTCGATCTGTCTTTACCCAGCATTCCCTTCTATCCATCTGTCGCTGATATACTCACATTGGATTTTGTACAATAAAAAGGACACAAATTGACATAAACTGTGTATGTAGTGCATTTTCCGCTATTCTAAACCGACAAACAATTTACTGGGTTATTGAACTCTGTACTCCATCCAGGTTTGTAGGTCAGAGCGGTACTGTGATAAAAACAGCAGTTGCAAAGTTCACTCACTCCGATAATAAAACCATAAATCCGTCATTTTTAGATCCCTTCCTTAAAGGACTCGCCTGGCGGTACTTGATCACAGCTAGCACCTTCTGTTCCTGTGATACACTAGATAACAGTATAGCCATTTCCGTCATGATCACCATAGTAGTGTGCCTAGATTCTGTTGAATTTATTCGTTCACTTTAGGACTCATCGAATCTTTCAGCAAACGCGTCCGTTTTGTTGGATTTTTATTTTTTGAAACTCTAAGCTGTCTTCCTCTCTTTCGTTGCTGGTTTCTCTGTTTCTGTATCGTCTGACTACCTACGCATCACCTGTTTTCTGTGCAATCAGCGTCTGTCCCACTGCCCTCATGACAATGCATACGCAATCTGTCACTGCCTATATCTCCTCGCCTGTATCACTCGTTCCCGGCCATGCTTCATTCTCTCTGTCTGTCGTTCCATCTAATTAAATATCTTTTTATTTTGTCTTTGAAGATTGTTTGTTGGTTTTATCCGCGTTCACTCAATTTTCAATTTGTCATACAAGCAATAGAAATTCTAAATTTTCACACCCACGTAAAATGAAGGTAACCTTGTCTGCTTGTGCATATCACTGCATTTCTGACAAACATATTATCTATCACAGGTTTCTTGCAGTGTATCTTATAATATCTTTATCATATTTAATGACCCCTTTCTCTGTACTATGAATATCGGTCGTTGAACCCACCCAAAATGTACACTGCTTCTAAGGCCCTGCATAAACTCACGGTTGGAACGATCTGTCGTGTTTAGGTGCGAGTTGCATTTTAGAGGGTGAAGTATGTTCACAGTGTGTACATAGTAGCTCGACGAGGTATGGGAGATATTTGACCTCGAGCCAAGGCTCACATTTGTACGAGCGATAAACCCTGGCTGTATTTTTATTCACAAGTTTATTTGGAAAGCAATAAATGTCTATATTCATATAATTGCCCTGTAATAGCAATAAAACGTCTAGATCGAAGCACTCTACTCTTTGAAAGGAATGGCATTGCCAAACAGACCACTGTGTTCAACCCTGTCTTCCTGTAAACGTCGCCGTAGGCACACAAGCTATATCCGGTATTACCGGAGACAGGACTGCTAGATTGTGAGTGACGTACAGTTGTATCCAAGGCGCAGCTGATTTTTTTACAGCTGCAAATTAACAGATGAATTTTGCCCTATTTAGGTCAGAGAAGAAACACAGCTACTTTCTGTACTTGTCCTTTCTTCCACGCATGGAAATATTGTACATATTCTGGAGTGTACCCTAGAGCGGAGAGATATAATACATGTATGAATTTTGCAGTAGGCCCAGTAATGATATATTTCTCATCTACCTAATGTCCGTGTCCGAATGTGTTCCCCATGAAGCATCCAAAGCCTGTTACAGTCTGTCTGTCGTCTCTGTCTCTCTGTCTCAGTCTCTGTCTGTCTGTCTGTTTGTCTGTCTGTCTGTCTCTGTCTCTCTCTCTCTCTCTCTCTCTCTCTCTCTCTCTCTCTCTCTCCTCTCTCTATCTCTCTCTCTCTCTCTCTCTCTCTCTCTCTCTCTCTCTCTCTCTCTGCGCTCTTGACTTATAAAAAAGCCATTCTTATGGTTATCTTTGTCACTGTTGTCGAATCACCTAAAGACACACTCAAAAGTTAACGGCACAGTCTTCAATCCCTGGTCCTCGGATTAGTTCTTGTATTCCATAAAATGAAACAGTTTGTCAATTTGCTTTTACATAAAGATGATAAATAATTTGCCCCTTTAAGCGAATCAGACGAGGTCAGAAAAGACACTAACTGACCAAAAGTGACGTAACGGTTGTTCATGTTCATGAAAATACTATGATTAGCTAGTCTAGGCTGACATCAATGTAAAATATAATTTACATCATTTGTAATGTATTAATATGTCTCCCTCCTGTCACTTTAAGGTAGTATCCGCCCGAAAGCGAAAGACTTAAACTTTTGCTTAAGTGTTCCTCGATTACAACTCTCTTTAATACCAAATCAAGAATAAAAATCAGGGGTCAACGCGCAAAATTTGTAATTACAGATGTAAATGCCCAACATTTACCGACGTTTTAATCTAAAATGGTCGCAATCTCTGTTTTAACTCTATGGGGGGGGGGGTGGGAGAATAAATTCCCGATTTTCATAAATCTCAATAAGCTTCAAAATGAACCCCAAATGAGCAAGGCCAAAAGATATCGTTAAAAATATCGTTAAAGAGACGCGTTCTCCCTTAAGAAAATTTCCTGTTAGAATGTGTTTTCACAATTTTGCGATGAATGATACATATGCAACGAAACTTATTATTTTGAATGATTTCTTTTATTTTTGACACAATTACAGTTATTTCATATGATAACATAGTTACATTCTTAATACTCCTTGTTTTTCTAATATATGGTAAAGTGTCATACAGTATTTTACGAATGGTAACAGTACTGTAAACCTTTGGTATGGCGCCACCACGCCTTCGCATGTAGTCGACCCTACCCGTATAACGACACCACTGCGCATTGCCTAGTTCACTGCCCCCTTTCTACAGCGCAGCCAGCGGTAGAAAGGGGCAGGGAACCAGACTACACTGCGCTCTGCTTACAATGTTAGTCACCTCTCCGTTCTTCGCGGTGGCGCTCTTAATCACCTTCAGTGAAAACAGCTTTAGTTTCTCAAAATCAACGACGGGCGTCAAGTGTCAAATATAATATATATAATACAAAAAAGGTATGCAAAATTTTATTCATCAGCGTATCGATTGGTCAGGATTATTATATGGGCTTCAGGGTGGATTCTTAAGAAGGTCATGTAAGGTTGTGACAAGTCGTTTCACTTCCCTCTAATATTGTTAATTTCGTTCAAGATTCCTTTATAAGGCACTATCTCTAGATTGAACTTATTATTGCTTCACACGCCTACCTTCAAATCGTCGCCTTTCTTCCTACGTGCAACGCGTCTTTCATGCTTTTGTCCACCTAAAGTGCTTGATCATGGCCAGACACGTAGATGGAGAGCAACGTTTTAGTATTGATGTCAATGACCTGACCTGAACTTCGACTACCTAATTCAATGCCAATTCTGTGCCAGAGTTGATAAGCTTCAAAATAATCGACAGAGCAAATATTTTTAAACTAGCAGCCTTGATGCTGTCCCAATGATACTGGGAAGTGAAATTTACTTGCTCTGAAAACATTGGAAAGTCTAATAGATAAAAAACGACGCCATATTGCTTGTAATATCCCAACGTCAGAAAACGTCATAATTCATATGAAAATGACTGGGATTTTTGCATTTGTTCTGGTTTCTGGTTTCATAAGTTACCCTTACAAGGGCGCCCTCTTTCACGAGAATTTTGTATTGGCCACACAGATGTGCCACAGAATACTTTCTTAGGCTACGAACGACAGAGTTAAAAGTACACGGGTATGGAGAATACCTTACAAACAATGACAACAGTTGGTTTGCTCTGCTCAAAAGAGAGGAGAGAGAGAGAGAGAGAGAGAGAGAGAGAGAGAGAGAGAGAGAGAGAGAGAGAGAGAGAGAGGTTTAATTGACGACGGACGTAGACACCCACAGATGATGAGACTGCGACTCCAAATTAAAGTTGAAGGCTTTCTGATTATTCAACACTGGATCGAAATTTCAACACCTGACAGAGGGGGCGCTTTCGTCTCAGGTTAGGAACATAACTGCTTTGAAGGAGTTGATTACTACGTCAGAAAACGTCATAATTCATATGAAAATGACTGGGATTTTTGCATTTGTTCTGGTTTCTGGTTTCATAAGTTACCCTTACAAGGGCGCCCTCTTTCACGAGAATTTTGTATTGGCCACACAGATGTGCCACAGAATACTTTCTTAGGCTACGAACGACAGAGTTAAAAGTACACGGGTATGGAGAATACCTTACAAACAATGACAACAGTTGGTTTGCTCTGCTCAAAAGAGAGAGAGAGAGAGAGAGAGAGAGAGAGGTTGTATTATCGATGGACGTAGACACCCACAGATGATGAGACTGCGACTCCAAATTAAAGTTGAAGGCGTTCTGATTATTCAACACTGGATCGAAATTTCAACACCTGACAGAGGGGGCGCTTTCGTCTCAGGTTAGGAACATAACTGCTTTGAAGGAGTTGATTACCTGCCAAAAGTAACAACGGCTTACATGCGCCAAAATGGTGACCTTTTGAGCCAAGACAACCTTGCTGATGATTGGTCAGTCAAATTTTGACAAAAAGCACATGTCACCGATAACCTCAGAAATTGCGAATAGATTGACCAGAAGTAGGAAAAGCAATTGGCAAGGAAATTATACGGTTTTAGATTACTACTTTTGACTTCCTCGGTTGAAGATAATTAAGGTAAAGTACAGAGATGATTAAATCAAACTTGCAGTTTTAGGCCCACATATTTTGTATTGAAGGGAATAAAGAAACACCAAATAACAGGAAGAATTGACTGCACATTAAATTTTATTCACATTTCCTGCTACAGAACATACATGTACGTATGTCAACGTAGTAGAAAGGCAATAAAATATTAGTATTATGTTGCAGTTTTGTCCAGTTGATTTCAATTACTTGAAGCAGTGTCTTACCTCTTACCTCTACCACTTTCTGGCAACTTATATTTAGGTGATAAGAGAGATCTAAAACTAAGATATCTGATCGAACCGAAGGAATTTGTGTTATTCGACTTAAGGCGAATGCAAATTCGCTCGACCGATGTGTTGCACATTTCGATGCATGTAGCTCATATATAATCGACGTGATTCTCAAGTACGGAGTAGAAAATTCGATTTGTTGGCGGGGATGAAAAACCCATAAAACTGCGGCGCTGCTCCGGATTCTGCGTTGAGTTGCGTTCATCTCTAAAAAAATCGTTATTCGCGTTAGCCTAATATGGCCAATGTGCTATCTTCAATGAAGCCGATGGCTGAAATAAACAGAAACCTAAATTAATTGATTGATAAACATTGTAATTAGGTACGTGTATGTGTGTCCAAATGACATCGGCAGTAAGTAGGTAAGTAGATAAGTAAGTAAGTAAGTAAGTAAGTAAGTAAGTGAATCTGATTCAGTCAATGAGTGAGTGAGTGAGTTAGTGGATGACTCAGTGAGGAAGAGAGTAAGGGGGTGAGTGAGTCAGTCAGTCAGTCAGAGAGTCTGTCCGACAGTAAGCTATTGAAGCAATATTACTCAAATGTCGGTTAGTACTAAAAATAATGATTTCATTGTGTCCGGACAAAACTACCATCTCATTTTTCAAAAAAGAGACAAGCATAATAATAAATCATAATACTTCAAGAAAAATGAGCTAAGTTTTGTTGTTTTTGTTCTGTTGATACGGTACGGGTTAGCGCTATTGAAATGTTTAATATTAGACAAAAATCCAACGCCAGATGAAAACTCACCTTCACATTAGACACCGACGGTCCAGTAAGATTACTAATGTAAGTAGGGGAAGTAAATTCTTCAAGACATAGTTACATGTATTGAACCGAGCACCAGACTCTGCAAGATAAAGTATGTACAATTTAACGACTTTTCTGTACAACGAGTTTCAAAAAAGGCCAACATAGAGCCAGATGTTAGCACGACATTTTCTAGATCATATGATCCACATCTGTAGGTAATCATAGAGCAAGGAGCAAGGACCATTGGTTAAAGGTTATTTTATAAGCAAGCACTGGTGATGAATGAATAGATTTGGGGTAGAATGAGCCAAAGAGAACAGATATCAGAATCTCAAGCTTTTATAGTATTCTGGTGCCTAACATGTAGGGGGCTCATTTTAAAGCTTTTGAGTAAATAAAGTTTTTGCTGGCGTTGTTTTGTGAAAATTTGGGATTTTATTTTCTCCCATACAGCGAATATAGGGAGGGCGGTCACTTTAAATTTCTACTCTCGGTAAATATCGGGTAATTTACTTATTTTATACCAAAATTTGCTCGATGGTATCGATTTTTATTCTTGATTTTGAAGCGAATAGAGGAGTTCAATGAAACTACCATCCTTTGTTCATCTATATTTATCGATTGAATAACTCGACTGACATTGCTCACAAATACATAAGTACGCGAAAATGGGACTTTTTTGAACTGCAGGTGCTCGACCTGTCACTGGCGATACTGAAAATATGGAGGTGACGATCAAACAGAAAGCACGAAAAGTTGGCAATTACTATTTACCGTGCTCTCTTGCTACAATGATGTTGTAGTGAGGTTAGTCAGGAGGTTAACCATGACCGATTTTTCCTAACTTGGCCTTGCATAGCGTTAAAACAAAGGCCGAAATTAGCCGCTGTCCCGAAAGCAAACACGAAGACTTTGAAGTCAGTGACGTAATCGAGTTGAGATCTTGGCAAGCGCAGTCGTTCGAAAACGACCGTCCAAATTAAGAGTGGCAACGAACTGACAAAAGGTTTTCAAAGGGTGTCTTCCAAGTTCGCCCAGGACAACTATAGTGCTTGCCCTTGGACTGACCTTAAGTATGTATTTACAGAATCTCTGTCTGGATTTTCTCAACGTCTTTGCCTTCATGAAACCCCTATTTTTCACAACCGTACGTGAGTAAGGGTAGAATTTGACAAGATATCGTTATGTTGTTAAATGTATTTCCACCAGACCTTCTTTAACTTTTTACCAAACGTGCATCAGCATCTCTACAGGTCAACGGCATCGAATATCTAAAGCGGTGCAGCCATTGAGTATAACAACACTGAAGCATAGAACAGTGGCACTAGACGTTGGATATGAAACAACCTGTGATTAAAAAAGCGTGGGCAGATCATGTAAATCTCTCTCTCTCTCTCTCTGTCTCTCTGTCTCTGACAGACAGGCAGAGAAACAGAAGGAGAGACAGACAGACAGACAGACAGACAGATAGACAGACCGACAGACAGACACAGACAGACACAGACGGATAGACACAGACGGACAAACAAAGAGGCAAAGACAGATAAAGACAGAGGAAGAGACGGGGAACAGGCAGAGGTAGGGAGAGACAGAGGAAGAGAATGAAAGAGAGACAAAGACAGAGAAGAAAAAGATAGCGACAAATAGTGTCAAGCGAGATTATTATGATTACTACATGTACCATCGGAACCGACAAGAGATAACTATGCCTAATATGCGAAGAGTAGCGCCTCTTACGACCAATCCAAGATAACGCTACAGCCAAATGGCGTGGTGTATAACAACGCCCTCTGTGGCCTATTACCAGCATAGAGGTACCGCCAAGCTGAGACATTACATTCTGAAACGTATTTTTATCAGGTTTTTTAGAAACGGTTAGAAAAAGTTTACATGGCAGATTTACAGTGATTGTTTGTAACTTCCTTATTTCCAAGTTAAATTTAAACTTTATGGCTGAAAAAGGTCTAACAGTTATCTAATAGTTATGATTAAATTGGTAGAGCTTTGATACTAGACATTCAAACAGTTTGAAGATATTAGTTTTGTTTGTGTTTCAGTATTGAAAAGATCTTGCAAATTATGTAAAAATAAAATCACTATTTCATGAATTTCGCTTATCCTTTACGGAGACATTGCATAGTCAAAGTATAAATTAGAACATTACAGAGGGCGCGCTTGCTCGTGTGCTGCGCCACGCCGTCAGAATATACTCAGCACTCCCCTGGAACAACCCAAATAGTCTCAGTTAACAACAAAAAAACACCCTTTTCCAAGAAAGTTAACAACAATACAGTTTTAAATTGAAACGTGTGGTCGAATGCTGCCTGGTTGCGGAGAACGGTGCTTTAAAGTGTTTTATTGATTAATTTATATACAAAGTCGATTTAGAGAAATTTTGAGAAAGTACGCCCTCTACAATTTAATATCACAACAACCTTGCTGGTCAGGCTCGCTGTCCAATGCTGCCATTTGTTGCGTCTCATAACAAGGTTCGGTATGCAATGGCAATAATATCACGTAACACGACTAAGCTTTTTGACTACATTGCGAGGAATTGCTGTACGAAAGGTATCCATGCTATTACATGACGACATTGTCGGGAATTTGATCAATTGTAACGCAAAGCGAAAATATGTCATCTGTCCGATGCAGACATTCGACGAGCCAATGATAGGTGAACGCCCTGTGATCGCCACTGAAGCATGTACGATGGGGCTTTCGCTGACAATCGAGTCGCGCGACTTTTGTTGGCAAGCGACTGCGACACGATCCCTTGGCACACAAGCACGTTCGTGAACTATCAATCATTTTTAATAAAAGTTAATAACTAGAGTGTGCAGTTACGACAGATTTTATGCATCAGAGTGCGTTTTGCGGACAGAAAAAATGGGAGTGTTGCCGGCCCTTTTATTGCATATGAATATTTAGGAATCCAAGAAACCTCGTCATATCAGTTTACTCAATAAAGCCGGCCGGTCACAGCTATATGACATGAGCTAAATCCCTTGATTGATAGCATAGCGCAGCCAACGGTCAAATAAGGCGCTGGAGCGTTAAAATACTTTGGCAGCCGAGTATTTCCTGCGTCCACAAAAGTTTGGGAGTTTTCGCCTCGTCAATAAAAAGCAATTTTCTATGTGAACGAGGAACATCCATAGATCCATAGGCAACATAACGTCTACGTTCGAAACAAGAAGATACCAGATACTATAAATTTTATCAACAAAAATTTGACCTCGTTGTTTTCATTGTCAAGTATACTGACAATTGGATATGTACACACTGCCATGGAGCTCTGACAAAGGGCGTAGTGGCTTCTGACTCTAGAACAAAACGGCTTGATTAAAATATTAAAACTTAGCTTCAAATGACGGGCTACCCATACCCACTCCATTCTTTCTTCTTACAAGCCTTGCTGGTGTATGTGACTAACAACTGAGGTAAGCCTGAACGTGCTCCCACCACTGGCCAGATTGTAACAACCAGGCCAGAATGTGAGCAGGACCGGAAGTCACGGTACTCTCGCAGAGGACAATAGAGGAAGTGACGGTACTACAGACGATAGGAATGTCACAATCCGTAGCTTTACAATTCGTAGCTTTAATACGGGGTACAGGGCAATTGGCAATGCCCACGGTGGCATATTTACGAGATTACTGTGTTTGGACCTAGGTGTCCCTGGCTCAGTGAACATTTAAAAATACGAACACCCTAGCGACATGCAGCATTGTTAGTATTTTCTTTAAATACGGATTAGATTGGGAGCAACATGATTATTTCAATTTGTAAACCAATACATCTCAGATATTTGACAAGATTTTCATAAGGGTGACTGTGCGATAAGATTGGAACGTGTTTGTTTGACGGCTTTTATTTTTAACTCTCGGATAGTTTTTTTCGTGTGGGAAAGATTGAGTAAAACGGCGGTTGTTATCCTAGCGGTCCCACCTGCACGCTAGACTAGCGAGCCATTTTATCAGCGAAGAGATTGTAGACGTGTAAGGCCGTAGCACATTATTTGGCCTGAGTCGCTGCGGTAGAACGGACCCAATTAACACCTGCACTTTCTTCTCTCTTATTCAACCTTGTTCGGGTGTCGTCCCCTTGCTATACTGTTCTTTTTTGAGTGTCTGTTCCTGCGTCCATGACACGTGACGTGAAAGCAATGCGATTTGATGCTCCAACATCAAAACGAATTGATATTGTCATAGCATGGAGGAAGTGAAGGACTGAAACTTTTGCTCAAACTTTCCTCAAGAAAACTTTCAACCAATGACTTGTAAAGTCAAATCAGGGGTCACCGTGTAAGGTCCGACCGGTACAAGGGAAATAAAACTTTTCCTTAAATTTACCGATATATTAAAATGCTGACTCGCGGAAAAAAATGCATTTTCGATTAAAAAAGCAAACAAAGGGAGCATTTTCTTTTACTCTAAGGCTTTAATCAGGGTCCACACATCAGTTAGACAAGAAAAGTACTGTGAAAATAATGAGTCAAAATACCTGTCCTCGAGGCGCATTCTACCCGTAAACCGATTAAAACAAGGTCTGTAAATGGTCGCTTGTCTTGACATGTAACAAAACGGCTACTAGGATCGCATATCATGATATTAATTTTTGGCTTGTCCTTGCCGCTCTTGCAAATACACACGTTCATGATCATTGCTTCACCTTTTATTACTTCAATACGCGTCAGATTCATAGCTCATCAGTCAAAATCCGATAGAGCTTAGGGTTATTAATCTGTATGATTGGCGATCTGTACCATCGTCGAAGTGTCTTGGTGATAATCTTGACTAAAATGCTTATTTATGTATTACACTGCACCTGGAACAGGCGAAACGATAGATAAGCAAATTGAGAGCACACACTCAAGAGCTCCTCCCGTGCTTTGCAGTGGAAGACATAGTGACCATTTGATTTACGCCCTCTACAATTACTTATCACTTTGCTAGTCTGGTCCTAAACCCAATTCTGTCGTTGTGCTCCCCATAAGCTTTAATCTGTGACGGCCATTATTTCAAGATGTCATTGGAAATATCAATTGAATCCCAGGACAAGTTTATGACGGCTTTTATCGCTGTGAACAGAATCTACGTCGTCCTAGAACTATCAAGTGATGAACACTGTCTCTTGTCCTGACACAGCAAAAAAAATTGCGAAACCGCTAATAGAAAGGAGGGTTTCAGAGTATGATCTTTATTGAGATGCATAACTAAACAGTCGAGTAGTGGGCTCGTATGTATTAAATGTTGGCTTGTCCCCCGTCATAAACATTTTAAGTTCAGCGAACCACAACTCAACTCAAAAAGCTTCAAATATCTAAAAATGTGAGACTTGTTATCCAAACCATGCGCAGCATTTCTATGGAAACGGTTCTGTCTCTATTACAGCGCTTGTTACCGAAGCGATAGCTGATCATCCTCACAGCAGCGCCACCTCGTTAAGGTGTCCTTATATTTTCACGGTATCAGTCAGCGGATCGAGTTCAATCGTACTCTGGTGAACCTGTGGTTTGACAACGTCCGTTTTCCCACCTCCGTTGGCCCTGTTCTTCGTCACTCATCCCTTTCTGTCACGGTCTCTATACTCACATTCTCTGTTCATGTCGCTATGGTACGAGCAACTAAATATGGTCCCCCCCCCCCCCGTCAAAATGAACGAGTTGAACTTTTGCTCAAACTTTCCTCGGTGAAACTTTCAACCAATGTCTTACAAAATCAAAACAAAATGAGGGGTCACATCATGCAAAGTATGATACCAAAGGAAAAATTATATATCATTTATAAAATTCGCGAGTTTGGAGGCAATACCAATTTTGATTCAATAAATACATTCATGTAGATCGTCAACAGCGCTTGTGCCGTTAGGAAATTTTTCACTCCGCCCTCTACGCCTCACGCAGACTGAGCGCAATATATCTTCCTAAGGGGCTTGTTTGTTTGTAAATATGCGAATCCCTTCACAGCAGGCATTTATCTTATCTTTTCAAAGTGACACTCGATAGAAAAGTTTTCAAAAGCACACAATGTCTAAGGTTTTTGTCTGTTTAGGCTGTTTTGTCTTCACACTTTGCAATAATTTGATCTACTAGTATTAAGCCTTATGAGCCGTCTATCTCGTTTGATTTGAATATGGAGTCGTGATTTGTTAACGTGTCGAGATGCCATGGTTGCAAAAGTCTTCTCAGTTTAGCCTTTCCCATCGCTTATTGACGTTTAGATTTCTTTGATTAATAGTTCAAAACTCATTCAGCAAAGTGAACATTTTTAAAACAAGTGACATTGCTGAGAAATATTATGGTAACCATATATATGCATCGTGATATCCGGCTTGTTGAAACTTCCATGAACGGTTATATTTTCAATCCAGATCAACAGCTGATCAAATATTCACTTTGCTGAAGGAGTTTTTGAATTATTAATCAAAGAAATCTGGATCACCAGTGTACGCCCATACAAGGCGTGACAATGTAAGTGTCGGCTGATTCTAGGGAACGAATAGCAAACGTGCATGCCTTTGGTTGGTAGATGATAATATATGCAAATTAGGCATTTTATATATAAGTAAGCATTAGAATGCTGACTTCTCAGACCTCTGTTCAGATCTAATTGGCAACCATGAGGTATGTATTACATCTGGTAAGACTAAGCAGATATTGGTGAGGTCTTACACAACAGCCAATGCTGAACTTTCTTTGAACATTCTTTTTAAGCTGTTCTTGGCTTTATTTGTTCAATTTTGTTCACTTTAAGTCCTATTTTTCGCTGTAAATCGTGTGAAGGTACTTTTGTTTTAGCCAGCCATTAAATATACAATCAAGTTATATTAGCATCTGAGTGTCAGTGAATAGTATTACCGAAAGAGGAGTAAGAAAATGTTTCTAATCTCAAATGAAAATTTATCCAGTGTGTACATACTAATTTTTATTTATTTTGTTTTGTTTGTTTGTTTTCAGGCGCAATATCTTTCTACTTGTAATTGGTGTAGCTTTCAGTGGCCTGAATACGCTCAAGGTAAGAATCATTGTGCGAAGTTAAAATTACACTGCTTGAGTCGGATGATCTGGCAATTACCTTGTAAAAACTACTTTGATTTATCTGATGGGGTAATCATATGATTGAAAAGTAAACAATGTTAACACGGCCTAAACGTCGTAAAGTGCTATCAATTTTTTATCATTTATGGATTATCATAAAAAGAAAAAAAGTTCAGGTAAGAAAGTTCAGGTTAGGCTACCATTGGTCTTTTCCAGTAACAATGAGCTACTGTCAACGTAGCTAATGCACCATAGGTACGATGCTGGTGTGTACTCTGTGAACATGTTCTATTCACTACGTTACCCTCCACCACAATTCACTGTACACAGACTTAGGTGGCTGCAAATTTTGCCCGGACCAAAGACTACATGTGAATAAAAGGAGGGCCTCGGTGGGTACTCGGGCGTCAGTCTGCACGCACACTAGTCCGTTCTATGCGGTAGGGGTATACGGCTACGGCGAAGTCATAGCCAAGCCCCGGTAGCCGAACACACGTGACTCATACCGGCCATAGCACTAATTAGCTTACCATCGTGCATCTGTTGATACTCTGACAGAATATTGCTTTTAGTAAATACCAGAAGTAACCTCCATGGTTTTATATTTTCGGCCATTTATACATTAGTCCAATGATGAAAAAGTGTTCTCTTCTACCTCCATGGTTAGTCTCGCTAGGATCATGATGCCAGAAGCGGAGCTAGTACTCCCATACTATACAGCACGGTTTTGTGGAGGGACCGTGTATACGGCAAGCCACGGTTTGCGGAAGGACCGTGGGCAAGCATTGTGGAATACTTGGTCATTACACGTTCACTGTGTTTCGATTGTCGTTACAAACGGCTATGCTATGTCTTCATAATTTTGCTTGTATGATTAACATTTATCTTGTATTTGTAGTGAAATTTGTGAAAGCAGCAATTTTGTGTTCCTTTATAAGGAATCGTAACTGCCTCACTCACAAAGAGTAATCTTAATTAATTAGATTCGGATTTAATATCAAAATCTAAAAATAAATGTCTCAGGAAAAAAACATATGAACAAAACCCGCAGTAGGTGAGGGGATGTAACAAGACAATTGTAAGAACTTTCATCTTTGAAAAAACTTAGGAAAAAGTGGAAATCAGATTTTGCATAATAGAACATTTTAGTGTCCCAAAAAGCTCTTCAAAATGAATCGATTAGTCCCTGTAACTACAAATTTATTGTTTGATTGTTTAAAGCTAATGAAAGTTTTTAAGTTGTTGACTGGCTTTGACTAAATGCATGGGCAGTTTTTATGTACTTTATCTATTTCATTGTAAATAATGTGTCCAGCTAAACTATTACATTGAAAGTTGAATCGGCACTAAACGGATAAAATTTTTAAAAAAAGTAAAAAATAAACTACATGGAGTTAATTGGTACGTTTGCCAAGCGTAATTGATTTTGAAAAGCGTAAATTTCAGGTATGCAAAATAAATTCGTTGTACAAGTTTAGGACTTTCCAAGGGACAAATTGATCAAGTCTATACACATTTGTTATTTAAAGTTGTTCGGGTCATATCTTTGTTGAGGGAAATATTAGTTATGTATACGTTTTGGATTTACCTTAACAGGTCAATGTACAACCCCAGCAGAGCCTGCTAATGGGTCGCATGACGGTACAGCGGGAGGTACAACAACCGATACAAGCACTCTAACATTCACTTGCGATACTGGTTACACTGTAGATGGCACTGCTGCACTGGTGTGTACAGGAACATCATTTGTTCCCCCCGATGTCCCAACATGTGAACGTATGTAATTAAACGATTATACAAAAGCTGCTTGCTATTATTTTTGACTATCCAGAGTCTGAATAATACCCATTATCACATGCACAAGCCAAGTTTGTCGTCTCCGAAAAAAAAATTACGGGATTTATTCTCTGGTCGTTCTAAGTCACGACAACCCGTGTCCTATGTCATCAATTTTGGTGCGTCGGACCTTTTTTTGTCGATCTTCGGTGTGCTCGTAAATATGTAAACAAACAACATGGCGGCCGATGTTTCTCCCACGATCAAAAGTCATGTAATGAAATCGATATTTTCACAGACTACGACATTACTAATCCGAACAATGTAAACACAAGAGTGTACCGCCTGTATATTCCGAAGGAATTACGTGAATAATTTGCGGAAAAAACGAACTCGAAGCTGGTCGCGTATACCGTGGGTTCCGTACGCATTGCAAACAGGGTCAGGCGCGACGTTTACAGTGTTCACGCCGTCGAGATTCAGTCGATATTTGTTCCCGAAAAATAGCGTATCTTCGTCTGTGATAAATTTCTAGGACTATGCTATCTTTGAAATAGAGTATAACTTTGCGGAAGGTAGCCTACATGTAGACCGAGAGCTGTCATTTGCTCCACACATGAACGAACGTGAGCCCTAAGGCACACGGCGGACGACTGGAAATGATTGACAACTTGTGCACGGCGTACTGATATTTATTCCTAAAGTAGTTCAAAAGTTTAAACGCGGAATCGTCATGGAAAACTTATTTTATTTTGCAAAAAAATAACGCATTATTGGCTTGTGCATGTGATAAATATATTATTCCCTAATCTTTATCTTTATTCAGCTCGGAAAATACTCGTGACGTAATGACCGTGTCACCACTCGTCTTCGACTCGTGGTGACACGGTCATTACGTCACTCGTATTTTCCTTCGCTGAACGAAAAAAATATTAGGGAATAATATCTAATTCTGCAATCTCAAATTTATCTGGTGTTCGATTTACATTTTATTTACACTATGTGATTTCACAAAAACAAATCCTTTCTGTTGACTTATTTGTTTCTTCTGTGCATACAGTTACTGTAATACAATCCGTGGAACAACTTCCCGAGAAAGAATGACTGTAATCAAGTGCCATCCTTCATTTTAGTTTTTTCTCCCTAAACATTTGTAAAACAAACACTGCAATTATCCAAGAAATGAGATTTAATGTTTAAACTTTTTTAGAGAGGTCTGCGAAACCTTTCTCAGTAAGAAGGTACACAGACACGTCTAGACATTGCCATTATCTTAATAACACATTGGCGTCTTGCACATTACTAGTGGATGCTAAATCACTGATAACAAATGAGGGATACATTACAGAGAAATGAAAGAGACTTGGATTAATGGAACGTATAAAAATACTTGTTCACGAAAAAGTATTAAGTTCACATCTGACTGTCGTCTTAAGTAAAATCACTCATTCCCGTTTATTTTAGTGGTTAGTGTGGTCTGACATTTCGAACATATTTGTCCCCGGCAGCATTCACTGTGATTTTTTCGAAGAGAGACTTATCAAAGTCATGTTCATCGATTTATCCTGAAATTACGAATAATGTTTGATTGCCTCATGATAGTTATCTGGGATATGACGTTCATGCAAAATTTTACGTACTTTAAAAATTACATAAACCTTTTAAACCTTTTAGTAGCTGTAAGATGTCTTCATATAATCTTGAAGCAAACTCCACAACAAAAAGCTCGTTTAATTTTCGCATTGTTGACATTTTATCAAAAACAATACAAAAATGTCACTCACTGCCCATGACCGCCATATAGAGACATTTTCGTTCACTTGTCGATATCCATGCATTTCTACAGCTGACTGTACTGACCCTGGCCCGGCGCCAACCAATGGTCAGAAATCGGGAACTGACTTTGAACATGGAGAAACAGTGACCTATACTTGTGATTCCGGCTACACATTGAGTGGTCCTGGTGAACTGACCTGTGATGCGGGTTCATGGGATAACTCCGTCCCAACTTGCAAAAGTAGGGCTTAACAATAACTGAATAGGCATTACCTACGTAATTTCATAATAGTATCTAACATAATATGAATCGCCTTCTTCATGCTCCAGCCTGGGAATAAACCATTATGAGGCACACATTAATTAAGGTGATCTTGCATAATCTGTAATATCATATAGGGCTGAGCCCTTGGTGTCGCGCCAGAGGTTATAATTACATTTTTTTCAAACCACCAGCTTACTTGGTCACCCACTGATGCGCACAGTTCACACACGCCTTGTCAGACCCGAGCAGGTATAGATTTTCTGTTTAATTTGTCAAACGTTGGACGTTTTGCATTGGCCATGATAACAACCCGCCGTGTTCCATGAGGGAGGTACTATACTGTCATTACCTTTGCCTTTGTGGTGACCAACGTCCAGTATTGCAAGCCACATTTTTTCCTTGTCAGTGTGCAAGTTGATAAGCTTTCCGTTTAAAAATGACAATTTTCATTTAGTGTGCAGTTGTTCACACAGAGGGTCCCTTTTTCTAAATTGTAGTTCAATCCCAGCATTCTTGGCGTGAGTTCTCGTTCATTTGCACCACAGCTTTCTCTTTCTCAAGGTGTGGTGGTAACGATATCTTGTATCAAAGACGAACTGGAAAATAATGTTTACTGGGTAATGGCAGTGATATATTTTATTAATGACGCATGAAAGACAATTTTGCATGTTTCGTATTTGTTTCTTTACAAGCCCTAAAAAAATGGCGGCACCCGTGAAATTAGCCCGGGACATTCTGGTAACTTGCGAAGTATATTGAACCTGCGCATGCATTGTCAGTTGGCCGCTTACGTTACTATTAGTATTATTTCGTTCGATTTGTCTCGAAATGTTGATACAAGAACAAATTCTACCTTTGAACTTACTGAAACCTATATTTAAACATACACTTACTTACTTCCGTATATCATGTCATACTTTACTAATAGAACAAGGAAGACACAAGAAACTTTCACGAGAGAATAGACTGTGTGTTTGCAATGATGGTAGTATTGAGAACGAGTATCATTTCCTTTTGCAATGTAAACTTTATAACGATTTAAGATCAAAATATCTCCCACCTCAATACACAACAAACCCAAATATAGATAAATTTATAACTTTGTTGTCTTCACAAAACAACGAAACACTAAGAAAGTTGAGTACTTACCTATTTCTTGCATTTGAAACGAGAAAGAAATACCTTGAGCAACACTAGATTTTGTTTATTTGTATATTTTTCATTGCCAGTTTGATGTCATGACTTAAGTTCTGTAATTATTTCCAAGGTCACTGTTTATGTTATTGTAAAGTATTTTGGCACCAAAGGCTGGAGGCCTACAGTGCATTCTGAATAAATAATTATCATTTAAACTTACTACGTAACAACTATCACGAATGGTGCGAGCAACCATGTAAGTATGCACAAAAATGAGAGCAAATTTAAACAAGTTTGCTGTCGGAAAATCGCAAGACCGCAAGTAAGAAACAGACCTTTTGTTCTTAAAATTTCCTTCTGTTAATCTTGTACCTCAATTATGAAGACACTTGTTTTAGTTTTGATGATATTTTGGCGCTTTCGTGTTGGATGGCTATTTCTTATAAATTCGTTCTGATCTACAGCCGATTGTACTGACCCTGGTGCAGCACCCGCTAATGGCACTAAAACCGGTGATGATTACACACACGGGGCTACTGTCACCTACGCTTGTGAGGAAGGCTTCACTTTGAGTGGATCTGGAACCTTAACATGCAATGACGGCAGTTGGGATAACGAAGTACCAACTTGTTCAGGTTTGTGCAGCTCGTATTATTCTGTTTATCTTGTAAATATTAAGCCCTATTGCCTTCGATGTGGTACAGACACTATTGTTGCACACCGTTCATTATTGCAATCCGACGTAACACACGAACTGCGTGTCTCTGTATGATACATTAAACACGGTTGTGAAAACATAGGAAAATGCATATCATTATTATTTTATTGAATATTACTAGTGCTTGTATATGCACAATATTTGTAATACCAGTGTATTAGCATGCCATTATAAAACTATGCCGTCGACGTACATTAAAACTGGCTAAGTTGCCCCTGAGATATGACTACACAACATATATCTGGCACTGTTATATGTAATTGTTTACCTCCAGCATAGATAGGAAAAAATCTGACCGCAGTCTTACTCACATCTTTCACTCAATTCACATAATAAGCTGGGTTCTTTACATGAAATTGTGGCATAAACGGCATAAACGCTTTTTTGCATCTCACTTATCGATTATGTATTTGTTTTTCAGCCGGGAGTGACACAACTACGGAAACACCTGACCCAGGTAAGGACGATTCATTTTTTTAATATTTAGACAAACTCAACAGCAATCATTATAATATGTTGCATGTCGGACGATAAAAGAGAAAAGAAGCTTTAATTATATGATGGCCAGAAATTGTTAATTTGGGCACACAACCTGACGTGAACGATTTTATTCTACTACAGACTGAAATAATATAAAGTTGGCTCTTTACATTTTAGGTGATAGTGGCGTCGGAGGTAGAATGCCAAGTCTGTTGGTAACACTGATGTCCATATTAATCATTACCCTACTGACTTACTAGGTGGTAGGAGGTAAGTATTTTTATTTATTGCGTCTTGAGACATTCTCATTTGAGCACTTTCTATAAGCATGCGACGTGGCTAGAACATAATCTACGATGTGACAGTTGCAGGTGATCTATAATGCCATCAATTACTATTATTGACGCTCGTTTTGTTAAAGATAAACATTTTACTGAACTTCCCTTTCAATAATGATTTAAGAATGTTTTTGTTTTGTTATTGCTTACAGTTTTGCTCTGCAGTACAGCCGAAAAAATGATTCACACAAGATCAAACAAAAATACTCATAATGATATGCGAGGGACGAGTGGAGCATAGATGTACTGCAAAGTATTTATAATTATCGCTGTGATATGATTGACATTTCATGGGGACTTTTTATAACGAGGTGTAGCGTTTCTTGAAAGAAACGCGCAGAAACACTCATGGCACAAAGCATGTAATAATCACATTCGTTGGTCATTTACAACATGTTATCATGAAAGCTGGTGTTGATCTATGACAGTGCTATGGATGACGTAAAACAAGATTCTATATGATTGTTATGAATTCGTTGTTTGACGAAAGACTCCGTACTTGAGATTCACACAGGCAGATGTTTAGGATCTAAACAAAGCGTCGACTGAGTATTTAGCTGATATGTGCACAACATAATACAACAGGCAGTCTCTCTCCTGGTTGGCGTAAACAAGGTTAAAGCTTGTGACACCGCCTTTCGCTTTGTCGACAACGTAGCTTTTGGAATATATTAAAGTCGTGTAGTGAATGACCTCGATCATGTTGATGTATGTATGCTATTGGAGCCATGTATATTTACTGTGCCTCTGCATTTGTACTTGTGTGCCATCGTGGCAATAAATTGTAATTTAGCCTAAGTCGGGAGTGCGTCATCTCGAATATTTTAATGAACTTGAACAACCGATATTGTGCATAATTCATTTATTGTACTTACAATCTAAGAAATACTCTCAGCAATAAAAACATTAAATCACAAAATCTGTTGAAAACATGTGTGCTGACTTTTTTTATTGGTACATTGATTGCAGACAGCTAGGCAATGCCTTTGAAAATAGAGCCTGCCTCTCCTTTCTCTATCTCATATCTGCTACTTGGCTATTGTATTTTATATACATCATCACTGGGAGGGGGGGCGACATACCTATTGCTAATGTCAGGCTTTTTAGATGCAGGTCTTTCACGCTGTGTACAATTTTGTGTGTGGTAAGTGGAAGAAGAAATGTATTTTCCACTTGAATGTGATGTGGACATCACGGAAAGATTGTCCAACTCCATATTATTTTCGGGTGTGGTTCATTGACATTATTATTATGCAACTATTGTCTTACAAATTTTGACCTAGTGTTATTGGATTATGGATTGGTATGGTTGCGATTCTTTCATCTTTGCTGATGAAATGAGCAAAAAAGTTTAAGGACCTAGTATTTTTATGCCTGGGTAATTATATTTTTGAAGAAAACAAGAACTCATAAATTGACATATAGTTTGTATTTTCCTTTTTGTAAAATCGAAATGTTTCTTCACTCACGCTCTGAAAATTGAATGGGCAGCAGGGTCTAGCAAAATGACGGAAAGTGTTTAATTTTGAAAAGTAAAATCGGTTTTTGAAATAATTATTTGTAAAAAATATGCAAACTGTTTCTTCTGGCTCTGGTTTTTCTAAGTAGTTTAATTTCGCTTCCTATCGAATTGCGAGATACATATTCCAGCAAGTAACAAAAGAAAACTTTATGTTAAGTTCTCGATTATCCTGTATCACTGTTTACATATTTCAAGTGACTCAAGTACCTAGAGTTCTACATAGATCGCACTGTTATCTGGCTTCCGTTTGGGGTCGTCATCATCGGTAGCGCTCTCTCTCTCTTCTCTCTCTCTCTCTCTCTCTCTCTCTCTCTCTCTCTCTCTCTCTCTCTTCATTTTCAGAGACGATATCGTTGCATCAGCCCTAACAGTCACTTCACCGACCCAACATCCGAGGATTCAGCGTCGGTGTGGCTGTAGACAAAACCTTCACATTGCTTTTACGGCGCCATCAGGTGGCTCTGTCACACCTACAGGCAGCAAATGACAAACCCAGAAGTCACGCGGGGGGGAGCAACGTGATATTTGAAATTCAAAATGGCCTTTATCCCTGTGATAACTCTATTAGGGATAATTAAATTTTTTATTTTTCAAAATTAGCACGGTGAAAGTTTTTCTTTCTCCAACAGCTTCAAAATGAGGCCCCGCAAGTGGTAGATCAAAAAAGAAATGTAGAAATTTGAGAGTCCGAGTGACTGTATTCGAGGCGCGTTCTAGCTTAATGACAGGCATATCTGAAATTTTGGAATATTTGGTGGCGATGAAAAGGGTCGTTTGGTTTGTGAGCGATCGATATGATCGCCGTGAATCAGAGCTTGGATCCTCTTCTAAGTGTTCCAGTTCGGTACGGGCAAACTGAAACTTTGCTACATTTTCGAAGTAGGCGTCTACTAATGCAGCATAAGTGCCAGAAACATCTTCAAATATGTCCCTAAAATCCGTGAGGCGAAATAGCTGATCATGAAGCTCACTCAGAATTCTGGCGTTAACAAGAAATCCGGTTGTTGTTATTCTTGTTACTTGTATTGTTGTTTATGTTGATATTAGTCATGTTGTCGTTGACCAATAATATTCAACGAACATATCTATTGTGTTGTTGTTTTTAACGTAATGTCCTAAGAAACATTACAAGGATGCTATCATTATGTAACCCGATGCAACTCTCTCCTGACATACACTTTCTATCTATGTTGGGAGAGAAATTTTAATTTGTACTTGTCACTAAATCCTAACCATAATTGAAAAGAAAGAAAACAAAAATCATAATGAACATGTTTATAATCATTATAGCCAGGGGAAAGATACCAGATTGAAGTCGTTGAAGTCTGATTTTTATAAACTTTCGCCGAGAATATTGAACTCGATGTTGTTGTTTTTTTTCATTTGGTATTAGGCGTTTACTTATATCATATACATAAACTGTATCATTGTTATAGCTTGGTTTTCGCAATGACCAGGACGTATATCGAGCGCATGCGTAGACGTTATAATTACTACATTCAGTGTTGTTTACTAATTAAATGCAAATATGTAAATTTATGTAAATTACGCACTTCCTAGCTAAGCTAGATTCTGCCATCCTTCGCAATTTGGTCAGGCTACGGCTATGACCTCTCAAGTGCTGTGTACTTCTGTGTAGAAATGGCAGACTTTAGACAGAACAAACAAATGGACAGTGCAAAGAATTGATGTGCAATTGTAATTATGACATCTCTCTTTTGGTCAACTCAGTGTTCGGCTTGCTTTTACTTCACATCGACACTGGATAGTGGACTCTACGCCAACCTTGCCTGTTTTGCTTTAGATAGTACAGACTGTTATTTAATTGGCTTGGGCGAAGAATAATTCAGAAAATAACCATTCTAATTGAAGAAACATTGTTCCCTCATTTGTGCACTCCTCTATATGATTTCATGTGACGTCAATAAACCCATTCGGAGGATTTTGATATGTAACGCCCAACTTACCGCAACTAATTAATTGTAAAATCGAAGTGGCGAGAACAGAGGAGAAAGAGAAGTTGTTGTTGTTGTTGTTTCTTTATTCCTCCTCAAGAAAGAGAAGAGTTACAACACACAAATAAACTCATACAGATGCAAATTAAATGAAAAAAAAAGAGGTAATTACATTTGAGATCGTTCTTTCAGCTGAATAAGCTAAAATGTTCAAACATCTAGAGCTCGTTTACATCAAAAAGATATAAGTTATCATGTGAGATGTATTTTCTTTACTACATCAGACGCTTACCAAGCATTCAAGCACGCACTTATAAAATCAAAGGCAAGTTCTTGGAATATTTCGTACTCGTGTGGTTGTTGAAAGTTGTGGTTGTTATCTTGTAAAATACAAGAAACAAACCCAATATCGTCTAAGTTAAATAAAGTTACAGCAAAATGTACATTAACCTTATCAAATACTGTTGTCCAAAAAGCATCTCTCAATTCAGTAGTGTCAATACAGGAAGTGAGCAAGTGGGTTAATAATTTTCAACAGCACACTGACATTTCGTACATAGAAGATCTGCTGGTAATGCAAGAGCTGCTACAATTCTATAAATAGTAAACCTGCGATGCGGGAGGTTACGTAATACAGTATATAAATAAAGAGGTTTGATTTTTTTGTGCAGTTGAGAGAAAAAAGAGATAAATCCTCTCTCCTTCAAGCCTTTGTCTCCAAGCAGTATACTCTTTTTCATTAATAGCTTCCTTTACAATAGTTTTCCATATTGCTTTTGGAGGAAAATACCCTGTTGCACAAAATTCATCAAAAAAACACAGAAGGTTGTATTTTGACAAAATTCTCGTAATATCAGGAATAAATCCCCGAGAGTTTTGAACAGAAGCAAGCTTAAATTCAAAAAGACGTTGTAAAAATATACATTTTCTAATGGCTGAATTATCACAGTTACAAAGCATTCCAAAAAAACGCAGTTTGCAATTATCCATGTAAGCTTCAACTGATATCAATCCTAAAGCACTTAAAGCTAAGTCAGTGGGTGTTCTGGGAGGTAAACCTTGGATAACTTTGGCAGCATAACGCTGACACTTTTCAAGCATTTGCAGTTCAATATTAGTAATAGTCCATAGCTCACAAGTATGTAAGGCTGCTGGAAGACACATGCGTTTCCACACTTCTGTGCTTACAATAGGATTTAGACCGTGTGGTCCAATACCAACACTGCGTAAGGAATTAATTAAACATCTAGCTTTTTACTAGCAGAAAGTGTACGTTCCATTGTTGATAATGTGTTTGTGATTCGCATGCCAATAACAGTGATGTCCTTGACTTCTTCAAGACGAAAGTTATACAGAGAAATGTTTCTATGCTTACACAGTCTTTTGCGTTCTCTGTTACTTTCTCCAAAAACAATGATTTTGCTTTTTGACAACGAGAGTTTTAATCTCCAATTGGAGCAATATTTGCAAACTATGTCCAGTAATCTCTGGCAAGTAGTGCGTGTAGTCGATAAAATCGAAATGTCGTCAGCTAAGGCAGGTGACCCTACAAATGACGAACCAATATAACATCCTAAACCAGTATTTTCCAGTTCAACAAACAAGTTATTTACATAAATTAAGAATAAGGTAGTTGAAAGAACGCTACCTTGTCTTACACCTTGGAAAATTGGGTAATTATTTGATACATAAGTACCAAGAGCGATTTGACAGTTTTGTCCATGAAACATGGTACGCAGAATTCGCCAAAGTTTTGCATTGAGGTTCATGGTGTATAGCTTGTAAAATAAACCATTCCACCATATAGAATCAAAGCTTTATGAACATCTAGGCTACACATGAATGTTTTACTGCGTCTTTCAATATGGTGATAAATTGTCTCAAGAATACAAAAAGCTGCAGTAATGTTGCTTTGGCCGGATTGATAACCAGCTTGTAGGGAGTGCGGTATTTTATTTTCAATTAGCCAAGGCTGTAAGCGTTGAGAAATACATATTTCAAATAATTTGTGCAACGATGGGAGTAATGAGATTCCCCTATAATTGGAGACGTCAAAACGGCTTTTGTTACCACCTTTAAAAATGGGTACCAAATACGCAGACTTAAAAGAGGAAGGATATATTCGACAGTAACCATTGCATTGAATAGGCGCATCAAGCAGTTAACTAGAGATGGTCCCCCAAAAATTATGTGCTCATATGTTAGGGAGTCCGGTCCTCCAGCTTTTCCACGTTTGAGCTTTCTAATTGCACATAAGATTTCTTCAACTGAGAAAGGTGTTGAAAGTATAATCTCGGTATTGTTATGGCTTTCTTCTACAAGGTTGTCAAGTACGTCATCAATGTGAGCTTCAAAATCATTTGAAAAATTGTCATCTTCTGTTGGCTCGTACAACTTTTTAAAGTGTTCCGCAAAAGCATTAACAACAGAAACAGGCTCGGAAATTGTAGTATCGTTCACTTTCAAGATAGGAAAACTATCGCAGTTGTTTTTCCTACACAAATTGACATTGCGCCAGAAGAGTGCTTGATCGAGCTCGATAGAATTTTCAATAAATTCGTACTTTTCACGTTCGTCGTTTCGCTGTAGACGTCTCAATTCACGCCTAAACTCTCTTTTTGATTCTTTATAATTGCGGAAAGTATCATGTTGCAGTCCTCTCGGTCTTCCAGCTTGAATCCATTTATTACGCAACTCCCACGCTTTTTTGTGAAAGGGTTGCACATCTTTCCAAAAAGGCTTTAAGTATGGTTTTAAACGAGAGGAGGGAATATTGTTGTCGGCAGTTTCACGTAGAACGTTAATTAATTTTGATGAGTAGCGATCAATGTCAACTGGACAAGACAGTATTTGTTCAGTGAAGTCGGAAGTGTCTAATTTTTCACATAGTGAATTAGTGTACGATTCTGTGATTGTGATGCGGTCTAGTTTTGACCAAACTAAGCGTTTTCTGGAAGGAGCAAAATTCCGATTTTTTTTCGTAATGAATAAGCTAAGAGAACAGAGAATTGGGTAATGATCCGAAAGATTTAAAGTGTCGTCATCAAGTACTTTACACATTGTTCAATAAATCGATAAGGTGAAGTGGAAAGAGGACAAAGTCAATGGTCGACTTGCTCCGTCCACTAAAAGAGCAAAACGTTTCGACTGGACCAGTGCATAAGTTCAAGAGATTTGCTGGTTGCAGATCGCATGAGTCTATAAATTGACTAAGCGTCTTTTCACGTGTTGAGGTTGGGAAACCTGGCATACGAGGCCCAAACAAATTAGCATTGAAATCACCAAGGAATATGACGTCACAACAGGCGAGTATGTCGAGTAAAGATCTTCAAAAAGTGAACATAGTCGACATAAGAGTCTACCGTGTAATTAACAGGCGGTAGATACACAGCAAAGATAAAAATACATTTTTTCAGACGTTCACAGTTACTACAGTTAATTCGCAGACCAATGACACGGTCATCTTCTAAGTTTAAATAATCAACAGAAGGTAACATGGACTTTCTAATGATGAAAGCTACCCCACCTTGTCCACGTAAAGAGAAGTCAGTAGTGCTAGCATCTAGAGCTCTGTCAGTTACTCCAAATGAAGTAAAATTACAATCAACAGTGTTCAGAAATTTCAATGAATGTGGAAAAAGCCAGTGTTCAGTAATAGCCAGAATATCGATATTTTGCAAAATTTTGGTAAGGTAAGGAACTGTAGATATAACACCACAGACATTCCAGCAACCCAATCGCAATGCATATTGTTGTGTTATAGGACAAGTCATTAACAGTAGGAGAGAAAAAAGCAAAATTAATGGAATCAAGCTTTTAGTAGCCTTCATCAGTGTTTCTACGATAATCATTACTTGTTTTATCTATCTGTGCATTATTTGATTTCATTTGTTCGGAGAACTTTTGCTCTCCCAGCCATGGCCTACAGAAGACATTTGGTGGCCAGAAGTTGTCGGCAAGGAGAAGTTTAACTTGATTAAAGGATACATTTATTTTGGCAGCGACGGCTCCTTTGCGTCTGCTAGTGATAACTCTTATCATAGTAAATTGAATGTTGTTTTTGATCAAATGTCTCTCAATCTGTTCACGATTAGTGCCCTCCTTAATGCCTCCAACGTACATTCTGCGGGTCTTTGAGCGAACACTGGTAACACCTTCAAATTCAAAATCAGTAAGGCTGTCGTCGGTAGAGTTCTTGTCACGTATGCCACGTGGACGAACAGAAGTGGTCTGTTCAGACCATTCAGATACAATATCAGTGTTAATTTTCGAAGTCTCCTCGTTCCTTGCGATAGTAGACGAATCTGTTAACGGCACAGGTAATGATCGGGCTTCCATTGCGGATGTCGCCGACACTGACGTAGCATACGATGTCGACTTTCTTGGTAGTGGACCTGGCGCACTGGTTGGGTTATCACTGTTTGGCAAATCCCGCGAATTGTGATTCTTCGTTGGCGCAGAAGTCTGCTCAACACCAGACGAAATCAAGATGTCGCTTCCCGGTGATGCCACTAAGTTAGTGCTCGCCTTGATGCTTTCAGCGGATGTTGTTGTGTTTTCATTCGGCTTCATAGCCTGGTCAGATACACGTGATAACTGGGTAGATGGTAGGCACGGACTAGGCGACGTGGATACATCTACTGGTTGACGCGGAGAATGTTTAGTTACTTTCTTTTCTAGGCTTTTCAGTTTCGATAAAGTCTGTTCATTCGAACTGCGTTGGATGTCTAAGTCCGTTTGAATTTCTTTCACTTGCTGATTTATGAGCTTTAGTTGTGATTTAGAAATTGCTTCAAATGCTTGAGTCTCACCTCGAATAGCGTCGATATTTTTCGTTAAACTGGACACCGCTGACTTCGTATTTTCCACTTCTGATTTGATCTTGCTAGAAGACTTCTTGAGTAGTTCAATTTCTTTTCTTAGGTTATCAACGTCTTTTTCGTGTTGCTGTTTTAATGCCAGAACTTCTGCCATGAGCGATGCGATATTGTCTCTTGTACACGTGTTTTCCGTATGGACATTCAAAACGTCGCTGGGAGGCTCGGAATGGTCTTCGTTTTCTTCCCCGTCAGAGTAGATAAGATGCATGGTTTGACTCGAAGCTGTATGCCCTTGTTTAAGTAATGGGGTAATAACCGCAGGGTCTTCTTCGTCGAGGTACTTGCAAATGTCGTAGCAATCCTCCAGCAGTTTCTCGCTGACTGTGGATTTTGAATTTTTTCGGTTGAGTCTGCGTGCAAGAATGCCAGCTGGACAGGCAGGTATCTTTTGTGCCAGGTTGAAAAGGTCATTACGTAACTTATGAATTTCATCGACAACGTTGTTCGTTTTTGCACAAAGATCTGCGACCCAATTTGATCTTGGTAGTCGATGAAATTTATCAAGTGCGTATTTAGTATGCTTCGAATGATAAAGTTCACGATTCTGAGATGGAAACTGTTCACATCATCATCATTACTGTCTTGTGAATCAGTGGCAGAGTCTTCACTCACCAAAACCTGTCCATCACCGGTCGACATTATGATGCAAATTAGAATCCACCATTCGTGTGTCTTGACAGCAAAATGTAGACAAAATCCTTCAAAATTTCCCCAAGTAGAAGGAAGGCAATGTCCAAAATACAACAGGTCAACGCACTAATACTTCATACAAGATCTCAATCCCATTAGAGAACGAATTGGCATAGATAAATGCAAAAAAGTCGAAGAAAGCAAGACACGACGTGAACACGATGTGTCTCGCACACTCACGTGATCACACTCACGAGTGGGTGGTCCCTGAAAGTTTCAAGGACTCATCCGGGTGGTCCCTGAAAGTTTCCAGGTCACACCAGGAGAGTCCTTGAATGATTCAGGGTCACATCTGGGTGGTCCCTGAAAGTTTCAAGGACTCATCCGGGTGGTCCCTGGAAGTTTCAAGGTCACCTCAGAGTGGTCTCTAAAAGATCCAGGGACTCATCCGGGTGGTCCCTGAAAGTTTCAAGGACTCATCCGGGTGGTCCCTGGAAGTTTCAAGGTCACATCAGAGTGGTCTCTAAAAGATCCAGGGACACATCAGGGTGGTCCCTGAATGTTTCAAGGACTCGTCTTGCAATGGCGGTTTTTGAAAGATTCAAGGTCACATTAGGATAGTCCTTGAAAGATTCGGGGACACCTCAGGTTGGTCTCTGAAAGTTTCAAGGACTCATAGTCTTAGTCATGTTCACGCTACAATCACAGTTGCTGACATCATTGTCGAGATCGGGAACAGCACTGTCAGTGTCACTCAACAAAGGACCGTGGTAACAGACATCAAATTCGTCGGAGATATCCAGTATTCCGTTGCTTTCCATGTAGTCCTGTCATTAAATAATTGGGGTACTGGACGTCCTACATTCAGAATCGGCAACCTTTCCGACTAAGGAATTAGTGCAGTAGTCAAAATCCATTCGAACATCACGCTGTTTACACACTCGACTTGAAACAATGCAGAGCCTCACAACAATGTGACCCGTGACCTTTACTATGTAAATTAGCAAAGACCATATTTGTTGGTGTACGATTCAGTGTCTCGCTTAATGAGAAAAGTATCATCGACTACATCTCCAAATTAATCATGAAGACTGTAACATACAACCATAGTATTTTAAATGGTGGGAAAACTTTACAGCATAAAAGAGCAACATGTACCTTACCCGGGACCTTACACAATCGCACAATCCTAGATGCCCCTTTAGGTTAAAATGGAATGTGCCATCATGAACTGATTGTTTGTGAATAATTAATTGTTTATTGTTCAGACCAGCGGCGCGTCGGCTAGTGACAGCATACTTCAACCAGCGAGTAAATTACCATTAATCGTCAAGGACTGCTCGTTTTAGTCGACTGAAGGTTCAGCCACTGCCCAGTTTATCACATTTATGCCAGGAAGAACATGCCTTGTAGATCTCGTCGCGTGATAAATATGCAAAGACGTGTTTTGGAGCCGGCCAACCAGTCACACATGGGAGCGATGAGGACGCTGTGTTAAGCCATTACATAATCTTAACTTCGACCGTCATGAATATTGACGCTGTATGTGCAGGAAGTTGGACCAAATCTTTTCTGTGATTCGTCTGCCTGTCAGCTTTACCAAGTAATGCTTGTGAATGCACAAGCTGACGAGCGAAGGTCACATCAGGATAGTCCTTGAAAGGTTCAGGGTCTCATCTGGGTGGTCCCTGAAAGTTTCAAGGACTCATCCGGGTGGTCCCTGAAAGTTTCGAGGTCACACCAGGATAGTCCTTGAACGATTCAGGGTCACATCTGGGTGGTCCCTGAAAGTTTCAAGGACTCATCTGGGTGGTCCCTGAAAGTTTTAAGGACTCATCTGGGTGGTCCCCGAAAGTTTCAATGTCACATCAGGATAGTCCTTGAAAGATTCAGGGTCACATCTGGGTGGTCCCTGAAAGTTTCAAGGACTCATCTGGGTGGTCCCTGAAAGTTTTAAGGACTCATCTGGGTGGTCCCTGAAAGTTTCAATGTCACATCAGGATAGTCCTTGAAAGATTCAGGGTCACATCTGGGTGGTCCCTGAAAGTTTTAAGGACTCATCTGGGTGGTCCCTGAAAGTTTCAATGTCACATCAGGATAGTCCTTGAAAGATTCAGGGTCACATCTGGGTGGTCCCTAAAAGTTTCAAGGACTCATCTGGGTGGTCCCTAAAAGTTTCAAGGACTCATCTGGGTGGTCCCTGAAATTTTCAAGGTCATGTCAGTGTGGTCTCTAAAAGATTTAGGGTCTCCTCGGAGTGGTCCCTGAAAGCTGCAAAGACATCTCTGCACAGTCCCTAAAAATTCCAGACAAAAACTGTTGGTTTTTGCCGTTAATTTGCCGTTAATATTTTAAGGTTTCAACAGACAGATGATATTCATTACATTTCTTTGCATCTACCAAAAAGAGTTCATTTTTAACAGAAGGCTGAAATAGTTAAGTGATTTTTTAAAATTTTCCAGCATTAATTAGCACACGCACGAGAAAAGGGTAGTTTTATCAAATTTACCAGGTCACATTTCCTTGTATATGAAATAAATAAATGTACAAGTCATTTTCTTAACATCTACCAAATCATTCGAAAGAGAGATCACCAAAAAAACATACACTACAGCAGAACTGATTTGGGTAGAGGTGGAAGGTCATTTTCCCATCGAAAATTTACAATTCTATCAAGCATCGTTTGGTGAGAATAGCAAATGCCCACAACCTTGGAAAGGGAATTTGTATTTTCACTTAATTAACAAAATTGACAAATCAGTTAAATTTAATGGGTTGTCCTTTCCTGAGAGTGTGAAAAGCTAGACAAAAATGTAAAATTTCTAGGAGATGTATTTGATAATTGTGCAATGATCAATAATTTATGAAATTTGCCCTCGTCTTCATACAAAAACACTGTTAGATTGATGATTTTTAAATAGGTTAGGGCAAAATGCTCAAGAGCTTATAATCAGAAAATAGTTCCCATTGTGTTCTACATAGATGTCCTAAGAAACATTACAAGGATGCTATCATATGTACCCGATGCAACTCTCCCCTTACATACCTTTCTATCTATGTTGGGAGAGAAATTTTAATTTGTACTTGTCACTAAATCCTAACCATAATTGAAAAGAAAGAAACAAAAATCATAATGAACATGTTTATAATCATTATAGCCAGGGGAAAGATACCAGATTGAAGTCGTTGAAGTCTGATTTTTATAAACTTTCGCCGAGAATATTGAACTCGTGTTGTTGTTTTTTTTCATTTGGTATTAGGCGTTTACTTTATATCATATACATAAACTGTGTCATTGTTATAGCTTGGTTTTCGCAATGACCAGGACGTATATCGAGCGCATGCGTAGACGTTATAATTACTACATTCAGTGTTGTTTACTAATTAAATGCAAAATATGTAAATTTATGTAAATTACGCACTTCCTAGCTAAGCTAGATTCTGCCATCCTTCGCAATTGGGTCAGGCTACGGCTATGACCTCTCAAGTGCTGTGTACTTCTGTGTAGAAATGGCAGACTTTAGACAGAACAAACAAATGGACAGTGCAAGAATTGATGTGCAATTGTAATTATGACATCTCTCTTTGGTCAACTCAGTGTTCGCTTGCTTTTACTTCACATCGACACTGGATAGTGGACTCTACGCCAACCTTGACTGTTTTGCTTAGATAGTACAGACTTGTTATTTAATTGGCTTGGGCAAAGAATAATTCAGAAAATAACCATTCTAATTGAAGAAACATTGTTCCCTCATTTGTGCACTCCTCTATATGATTTCATGTGACGTCAATAAAACCCATTCGGAGGAGAGGATTTTGATATGTAACGCCCAACTTACGCAACTAATTAATTGTAAAATCGAAGTGGCGAGAACAGAGGAGAAAGAGAAGTGAAAGATTGAGGCGAGTTAGTTGTGGTAGGTGGATGTGTGAGTTAGTGAGTGAGTTGGTTGTGGGTAGGTGGATGGGTGAGTTAGTGAGTGATTGGTTGAGGGTAGGTGTGATGGTGAGTTAGTGAGTGAGTTGGTGTGGGTAGGTGGATGGGTGAGTTAGTGAGTGAGTTGGTTGTGGGTAGGTGGATGGGTGAGTTAGTGAGTGAGTTGGTTGTGGGTAGGTGGATGGGTGAGTTAGTGAGTGAGTTGGTTGTGGGTAGGTGGATGGGTGAGTTAGTGAGTGAGTTGGTTGTGGGTAGGTGGATGGGTGAGTTAGTGAGTGAGTTGGTTGTGGGTAGGTGGATGGGTGAGTTAGTGAGTGAGTTGGTTGTGGGTAGGTGGATGGGTGAGTTAGTGAGTGAGTTGGTGTGGGTAGGTGGATGGTGAGTTAGTGAGTGAGTTGGTTGTGGGTAGGTTGATGGGTGAGTTAGTGAGTGAGTTGGTTGTGGGTAGGTGGATTGGTGAGTTAGTGAGTGAGTTGGTTGTGGGTAGGTGGATGGGTGAGTTAGTGAGTGAGTTGGTTGTGGGTAGGTGGATGGGTGAGTTAGTGAGTGAGTTGGTTTTGGGTAGGTGGATGGGTGAGTTAGTGAGTGAGTTGGTTGTGGGTAGGTGGATGGGTGAGTTAGTGAGTGAGTTGGTTGTGGGTAGGTGGATGGGTGAGTTAGTGAGTGAGTTGGTTTTGGGTAGGTTGATGGGTGAGTTAGTGAGTGAGTTGGTTGTGGGTAGGTTGATGGGTGAGTTAGTGAGTGAGTTGGTTGTGGGTAGGTGGATGGGTGAGTTAGTGAGTGAGTTGGTTGTGGGTAGGTGGATTGGTGAGTTAGTGAGTGAGTTGGTTGTGGGTAGGTGGATGGGTGAGTTAGTGAGTGAGTTGGTTGTGGGTAGGTGGATGGGTGAGTTAGTGAGTGAGTTGGTTGTGGGTAGGTGGATGGGTGAGTTAGTGAGTGAGTTGGTTGTGGGTAGGTGGATGGGTGAGTTAGTGAGTGAGTTGGTTGTGGGTAGGTGGATGGGTGAGTTAGTGAGTGAGTTGGTTGTGGGTAGGTGATGGGTGAGTTAGTGAGTGAGTGGTGGTTGGGGTAGGTTGGATGGGTGAGTTAGTGAGTGAGTTGGTTGTGGGTAGGTTGATGGGTGAGTTAGTGAGTGAGTTGGTTGTGGGTAGGTGGATTGGTGAGTTAGTGAGTGAGTTGGTTGTGGGTAGGTGGATGGGTGAGTTAGTGAGTGAGTTGGTTGTGGGTAGGTGGATGGGTGAGTTAGTGAGTGAGTTGGTTGTGGGTAGGTGGATGGGTGAGTTAGTGAGTGAGTTGGTTGTGGGTAGGTGGATGGGTGAGTTAGTGAGTGAGTTGGTTGTGGGTAGGTGTGGGTGAGTTAGTGAGTGAGTTGGTTGTGGGTAGGTGGATTGGTGAGTTAGTGAGTGAGTTGGTTGTGGGTAGGTGGATTGGTGAGTTAGTGAGTGAGTTGGTTGTGGGTAGGTGGATGGGTGAGTTAGTGAGTGAGTTGGTTGTGGGTAGGTGGATGGGTGAGTTAGTGAGTGAGTTGGTTGTGGGTAGGTTGATGGGTGAGTTGGTTGTGGGTAGGTTGATGGGTGAGTTAGTGAGTGAGTTGGTTGTGGGTAGGTGGATGGGTGAGTTAGTGAGTGAGTTGGTTGTGGGTAGGTGGATGGGTGAGTGATTGAGTGAGTTGGGTGTGGGTAGGTGGATGGGTGAGTTAGTAAGTGGGCGAGAAAAAGAATGGTAAAGACAAGGCTGACCGACACCGTGCATCTCTATTGTAATAGCAGAGTTATCAACATGCCATAGCACACTGAGAAGGAGTGATCTATGACGCTAAATATGACATTGCTCTCCTGTTCAACTCGTCTGGATTTTTGTCGTGAATTTTCATCAAAGATAGTGATCAAAATGCTTATGATGACCACCATACAGTATTTAAACCCGGTAGTAGGCAATATTTAGCGGCAACCTTGACTTTGATGAAAACGCATCTCTAAAATATTGAGGGCGCCATACGATCATAGCCGCAATCCCAAGTTTTCATTTCAACAGCAGCCTGAATAGAGTGAAACGTTTCATATGAGCGTCACCATGCAGTTAGTGTCGTGTGACCTTTTGCAAGAGTCGAGAAAATATGTCATCTTAAACATTGTTCTCTGACACCAAGTGTCGATTGTGAGTTGATATTGTCGATGGTCATAAAAAGATAAACAAGTCGAGGTTTCAAACACTAAATTAACAATCAACTGCATATCAGAAGCTTGTTACAACCACCATCCTGCATGTTATGTGGATACTTTTTAAATAGCTGTAAAATGTCCGCAGATCGCTGACAGTTTTCAGGAGATAATGAAAATCAGATCTTAACGTGTCCTTCTGTGAGGGACATTTTATTCCAAGCGCAGCCTGCAGACAAGCGCCAACCTAAATGAATAAACTGTTGGACCATAATTCGAATATTTTTAGAAAATTCACTTGTGAGTTAGTGTTTCTGTGCCCTCAGGTTCGTTGGCAGCAGTGAATCAAAAGGTAGATATGAGTCATGCAATAAGTATGTGGTGTTATTTCAAGTTAAGGTACCTATCTCTTACATGCATGGAAATAATCGATATATATAAATTTCAAAAACTACAAGGATATGTCTTCATCTTGTTCTCTTTTTAATTAAAAAGGAACGAAAAATCCAAAATCGACAAGCCATAGTTCTACCTCTGTCCTGTCATTTCAATATTTATTGAACTTCCCTAAACCTTATATTAGTATTAGTTTTAGTATGATATATATGATTCAGATTCCTGTTGTTAATTGTAAATAAAATATGTTTTCCCGTACCGGCATGATCAATAGAGATCTTTTATGATTAATAGAAAAATTGATAACTGCTGAAAAAGCTGTCTAAGTCTCTAATCCGTTTGAATGTTCGATGTCTGGTACAAGTACGACAGGGCCGATGTATGTGCCTACATTGTGTATATTCTCATTTGGCTCTTTGCCTGGTTGCTAATGACAACAAATACACACATACTTGTGTCCATGGAAATATTGCGCGTGAAGGCACACTCAAAGAAGTAGTGGAATGTCATATTTATAGCGCAACCACTTGTTGGAATGAGAAGGAGGTATCATAGGCCAGTGGCTAGAACAGTGGACTCACGATCAAAGGATGGCGAGTTGGAGCCCCGGCATGGCTCTGGTATTGTGTCCTTTAGCAAGGCACTTTATTCCTCATTGTTTCTACCCACCCAGGAGTGATGGGTACCTGGTAGGACAGAGGCTGTTATGTGTGCGTTTAGCTCTGCTACGCTTATTGGCTGCACATGTGAGCTTGTGTTTGCTCCCAAGGGAGTTGAGTGGTATCATATTAGGTCCAGTGAACAGGGGTAATAATATTTGTAAAAAAGCGCCTTGATCACATGTACTTGTGGATATCTGCGCTATATAAGAACCCGATATTATTATTATTAATATTATTATAAATTGTGCGGAGGGTAGTATAGAAGGCCATGGCTTCCTACATCAAGGGCGGTTAACAAAAGTTTTGCTTGCAAAATTAAAGGCTTTTTCGTAAATATTGTTATGCGAGTAAGCGTTAAGCAGGCTGAGCTGGGAACGACTATGGGGGAGGGATTGCGACTTGTTTTCATACCGGTTTGGTGGACATTGTTCGTAATAAAGAGCGGACAGCGGTATGTGGGGTCCATTTTTTGCCCAAGAAGGCAGGAGATGTGACTTAGGTTGTTATCAAACTTTAAAAAAACACCCACATTTTGCTCGACACCCCTAACTTTTGTCTAAGTTGCCCCTTCTCGAATTGCTTAAAAAGCTTACTAGGGATTAGAATGAAATTTCCCATCCGCGAGTGAGAAAATACTGTCCACCAGCTGATACGAAAAAACATTGTCAGTCTGCCGTTTAATAGAAAAAGCAGACGACAAATGTTGACGAACAGCTTTTTTAATGCAGAGAAGTCTTAATTAAACGCCAACAATACATATTTTAGCTATTTCCAAATGTCCTTTATGATATCGGCTTACTCGAAGTCTGTACGAATATGAACGTATTAGCTTAACAAATTTAAAGAGTCCATTTTCTAAATAAAATATTCGTCGTACGTGTGTGTGTTTTATCAAGTAAAGAGAAAACTGTTCACGTTGTTTGTGATGTGGTCACGTAGGGAAATATGGAGTCATCTGAAGGTCATACAACTATTTAAACAGGTACATAGCAATTTCACGCGGTAGCCCTTGACTTGTTATAAACCGCACTCAAAAATAGTCGTGATCACTCTAAGATCAATGACCTCAATCTCACGTTTACTTATAACGGCACTCTGAATGTTTTGGAACATTTCAAATGCTATAACGTCACAATACGGGTAGTGGTAAGGGACGGGTCAGTTTCTTCGGCCTGGGGGGGGCCGGTGGATTATTTTTTGCCGACGTCAAAAAGTGGCTGACCCCCCTATTCCAAATTTGAAAACAGGGTGACCCCCCCTATTCCAAATTTTGAAAACAGGGTGACCCCCCCCCCCCGCACGCGACAACTGTAATATGTAATAATATAAAACTGTAATATATATATATATATATATATAAATATATATATAATATATATATATATATATATATGTAAATATATATGTTATATTTTACATACATTTATATTTAAGTCATTCTGTGTTTTAATGAAATTGTTGGCATGTCAGTTGGTAAGATAAGAATTTCAAAGTGTCAATCTTAAAGTTTGAATACAGTACATTTTGAATGAGCTGTGAATGTATTTCACACTTTCTATGCTTACCAGATGTCCTGAACTGTTGTACAGAAATGGATGTCAATCATTAATATCAAACAGGAAAAAGCAGTAAATCAAAAACTTTGATGGGTGTTAAGACTTGCCAGCCATCCAATTAAATCTCCTGAGGAACAATAGAGAGGCATTTTAGCCAAATCTGATGTGTGCAGAGTCTGAGATGACCTTTTCTTGTAACATTGATATTTGTGCATGTTGCTTTCTCATACTGAATTCTCATAGAGAGAACAGAAAAGTATCAGGAATTTGTCATGCTTTTCATATGAAATGCAGATTTCATAATAGTACACTTTCACTTAGCAAACATCAAGATATCTCTGGCATATATCTCTGATTTATTAAAGTATGGTGCCCGAAGGGCGCGGAGAAAAATATGAAACATCCTGATATCTCTGATATATATGTCTTGTATATTAAAGTAATGTCACAGGAAGGGCGTGCTGAAAATGTCTGGTATATTAAAGTAATGCGCTTGAAGAGCACGCTGAAAAATATTGAACATACATATATCTCTGATATATGTATGCCTGATATGTTAAAGTTGGGCGTGCTGAAAAATATGTCAGATTATTAAAGTTACGCGCCCGAAGGGCGCGCCGAAAAATGCAACTGGATGAAATTTGTGGCTGACACGATGCATTTTAGGCAATGATGAGCCTGTGTCGAAATTCAAAAACACACTGACCCCCCCTATTGGGCATTTCAAAAACATGGTGACCCCCCCTATCACCAAAGTCAAAAACAGGGTGACCCCCCCCCCCATGAATCCACCGCCCCCCCCCCAGGCCGAAGACACTGACCAGTCCCCTACGATGAGTGCCTTCGTAGTGGCGGGGAAATATTTCATTTCAAAATCTTACTTTCTGACCCTATGTGAACGTGTTGAGTGTGATTTTACATTGTAGGTTCCCTTGACTAAGTTGATGAAAAAGCACCTCTAAAATATTAGTGTCGCCTATAAGATCAATAACTGCAATCTTAAGTATACATTTCGACAGAAGCCTAAATGGATAGAAACGTTTCATATCATATCAGCATCACCAAAAAGTTTGTGTCCTGTCACCTTTTGCTAGAGTCGAGAAAATATTTTAGGTTTCTAACACCAATTGTAAAATGTGAGTTGACCTCGTCGGTGATCATAAAAAGATAAATCGATCGAGGTTTCAACCATTGAATCGACTGTGTGTCCGAACACCCATCCTGCATATGAGGATACCTTTTGAACAGCTGCATATTGTCCGGGAGCGCTGAGAGTTTTCAGGAGATAACGAGAATTGGACCTTAATGTCTCATTCTGTTGAGGGCATCTTATACCAAGGTTAGCCTGTAGATCTAGCCCACCTGAATGAAGAAACTCTCTGACCGTATTTCGAATAATTTTTTAATTTCACCCGAGAATGTGTTTCTGTTCCCTCAGGTTCGTTGGCAGCAGTGAATACAAAATGTAGATCATGGCTAACACTTATGCAATAAGTGGTGTTGTTTTAAGGTGCTATGTTGCACAATGGCGTCAAAATAATCGATATATCATAAATTTCCAAAACTACAAGAATATGTCTTCATCTTGTTCTCTGTTTTGATTAAAAAGGGGAACGAAAATATCGAAAATAGACCTGTTCCTGTCCTTTCATGTAAATATCTATTGACATTCTTTAAACCATAGTATTAGTTTTAATATGTATTATATGATTCAGTTCCTATTTGTCAATTGTAAGTCAAATATGTTTACCAGTACCGGCATGATCAAGAGAGATGTTTTATGATTAATAGAAAAGTTGATAACTCCATACAAAACTGTGTGAATATCGAATCTGTTTGAATGTTCATGTCTGGTACAAGTCCGACAGGGCCGATGTATGTGTTTACATTGTGTTTATTCTCATTCGGCTTTATTGTCTGGTTGCTAGTGACAACAAATACACACATACGTGTGTCCATGGAAATATTGCACATGATGTCACACTCTAAGAAGTAGCTGAATATCATCGCTATAGCGTAACCACTTGTTGGAATGAGAACATGTCAAGCGTGTTGACAATGGTAAACCGGCCAATTTTCTTCACAATAGAGGGCCCTGGCTTCCTACATCTGGGGCGTTTAACACAAAGTTGTGCGTGCGAAATTACAGGCTTGTTCGTAAATATTGGTAGGCTAGTAGGCGTATCAGAAGGCTGAGCTGGGAACAACTATGGGGGTGCAATGGGTGCGAATCGTTTCCTTACCGGTCGGCGGACATTGTTCTTAATAGAGGGGGGACAGGTCAGAGGGTCATTTTCCCATAGAAGGTTGGGAGTTGCGATTTAGTTTTATCGAATTAAAAAGATCAAATTTTACTCGCCGCAATCCGTGACTTTTGTCTAAATTTCTTACTTTGGATTAAAATTGAATATTGCCGCCTGCGTTAGAAAATACTTCCCACCAGCTGATACGATAAAACATTGCCCACCCACCAAGAAATAGCATGCGAAGAGTTTTGTACGAACAGCTTTATGGCTGCCCCTGATAAATCTTGTTAAAATGCCGACAGTACATACTTGAGCGATTTCCAAACGTTCTTTATGATACTCCGCTTACTCACGTGCAGCTGTAGACTTGCGCCCACCTGAATAAAGAAAACTGTTTGGACATTTTTTCGAATATTTTTTTACAATTGACTTGTTGGGATGTGCTTCTGTCCCCTAATGTTCGTTGGCAGCATTGAATCAAAATGTAGACATGACGACACACTCATGCAATAAGTATATGGTGTTATTTTAAGGTACCCTATTGCACAATGGCGTCGAAATAATCGATATATCATAAAATTCCAAAACTACAAGAATATGTCTTCATCTCGTTCTCTATTTTAATTTACAAAGGGAACGAAAATATCCAAAATCAACAAGCCAATAGTTCGGCCTCTGTCATGTCAATTCAACATTTATTGAACTTCCTTAAACCTTAGTATTAGTTTCAGTATGATATATATGATTCAGGTTCCTGTTGTAAATTGTAAATTAAATATGTTTACCTGTACCGGCATGATCAAGAGAAATCTTTTATGATTAATAGAAAAATTGATAACTGCAGACAAAGCTGTCTAAGTCTTGAATCAATTTGAATGTCCGATTACTAGGACAACAGGGCCCATGTACGTGTTTACATTGTGTTTATTCCATTTGGCTTCTTTGCCTGGTTGCTAATGACAACAAAGACACACAAACGTGTGAAATTGGAAATGTTGCGCCTGAAGGCACACTCAAAGAAGCATCTGGATGCCATCTCTATAGCTCAAATACTTGTTGGAATGAGAACATTTCCAGCTGGTTGACAATGGTAAACAGGCGAATTTTCTGTCACTATAGAATGCCCTGGTTCCTACATCCGGGGCGTTTCACAAAAGTTGTGCGTGCGAAATTACAAGCTTGTTCGTAAATATTGGTAGGCTAGTAGGCGTATCAGAAGGCTGATCGTTGGAACGACTATGGGGGTGCGATGGGTGCGACTCGTTTCCTTACCGGTCGGCGGACATTGTTCTTAATAGAGGGGCGGACAGGTGCAGAGGGTCATTTTCCCATAGAAGGTTGGGAGTGTGATTTAGGTGTTATCGATTTATAAAAGATCAAATTTTGACTCGCCGCCCCCTGACTTTTGTCTAAATTGCTTACTGGGGGTTAGAATGAAATATTCCCGCCCGCGTGAGAAAATACTGCCCGCAAGCTGATACGAAAAAACATTGCCCGCCAAGAAATAGCATACGAAGAGTTTTACACGAATAGCTTTTTGGCTGCCCCTGATAAGTCTTGTTAAAATGCCAACAGTACATATTTGAGCGATTTCCGAACGTCCTACATGATACTCTGTTTACTCAAAGTCTGTGAGAATAATAAAGTATTACTTAAAAAATCAAAAGAGTAAATTTTATAAATATTCGCAGTGTCTGTTTTTTAAGGTAAAAAATGTTCACATTGGATGTGGTGTGGTCACCTGGGTATAAATTGGAGTCATCTGAAGGTCACACAACTATTTAAACAGGTAGATAGCAATGTCACGCAGTACCCCTTGACTTGTGATAACAGGGCTTCGAAAATATTCGTGATCCCCCTAAGATCAATGACTCCAATCTCAAGTTTACGCTTAACGGCACCCAGAATGCATTGAAACATTTCGAACGTTATAACGTCACCATACAGTTAGTGCTAAGAATGAGTGCCTTAGTAACAGTGGCGGGGAAATATTTCATTTCAAAATCTTATTTTCGGACCCTATGTGTAGGTGTTGGATGTGAGTGCCTTGTAAGTCCCCTTGACTAAGTTAATAAAGCACCTCTAAAATATTGGTTTTGCCAATTAGATCAATAACCGCAATGCCAAGTGTACATTTCAACAGCAGCCTAAATAGACTGAAACGTTTCATATAATATCAGCGCCACCATAAAGTTAGTGCCGTGTGCCCTTTTGCTAGAGCCGAGAAAATATGTCATCTTAAAATATTGGTTTGTGATACCAAGTGTCCAATGTGAGTTGACCTCATCGGTGATCATAAAAAGATAAACAGATCGAGGTTTCAACCATTGAATCGACTGTGTGTCGGAAGCCCATCCTGCATATGTGGATACTTTTTTAAACAGCTGCAAAATGTCCGAAGGCGGTGAGAGTTTTCAGGAGATAATGAGAATTAGATCTTCACGTGTCATTCTGTGTGTGGTACTTATACCAAGCGTAGCCTGTAGACTTACGCCCACCTGAATGAAGAAAGTGTCTGACAACATTTCGAATATTTTTTTAAATTTCACATGAGAAAGTTTTTCTGTTCCCTCAGGTTCGTTGGCAGCAGTGAATCAAAATTTAGACATGATTACATACTCATGTACTTAAAGTGGTGTTATTTTAAGGTACTATGTTGCACAATGGCGTCAAAATAATCGATATATCATAAATTTCCAAAACTTCATCTTGTTCTCGGTTTTGATTAAAAAGGGGAACGAAAATATCGAAAATAGCCCTGCTCCTGTCCTTTCCTGTAAATATTTATTGACATTCTTTAAACCTTAGTATTAGTTTTAATATGTTTTATATGATTCAGTTCCTATTTGTCAATTGTAAGTCAAATATGTTTACCCGTACCGGCATGATCAAGAGAGATCTTTTATGATTAATAGAAAAGTTGATAACTGCAGACAAAACTGTGTAAGTCTCGAATCCGTTTGAATGTTCGATGTCTGGTACAAGTCCGACAGGGCCGATGTATGTGTTTACATTGTGTTTATTCTCATTTGGCTTTTTTTCCTGGTTGCTAGTGACAACAAATATACACATACTTGTGTCAATGGAAATATTGCGTGTGAAGTCACACTCAAAGAAGTAGCTGAATATCATCTCTATAGCGTAACCACTTGTTGGAATGAGAACATGGTCAGCGGGTTGACAATGGTAAACCGGCGAATTTTCTTCACTATAGAGGGCCCTAGCTTCCTATATCTGGGGCGTTTAACACAAAGTTGTGCGTGCGAAATTACAGGCTTGTTCGTAAATATTGGTAGGCTAGTAGGCGTATCAGAAGGCTGAGCTGGGAACGACTATGGGGTGCGATGGGTGCGAATCTTTTCCTTACCGGTCGGCGGACATTGTTCTTCATAGAGGGGCGGACAGGTGCAGAGGGTCATTTTCCCATAGAAGGTTAGGAGTGTGATTAAGGTGTGATAAAATTTATAAAAGATCAAATTTTGACTCGCCACCCCCTGACTTTTTTCTAAATTGCTTACTGGGGATTAAAATGAAATATTTCCGCCGGTGTGAGAAAATACTTCCAACCAGCTGATACGAAATAAAAAACACTGCCCATCCACCAAGAAATAGCATGCGAAGAGTTTTGTACGAACAGCTTTTTGGCTGCCCCTGATAAATCTTGTTAAAACGCCAACAGTACATATTTGAGCGATTTCAAAACGTTCTTTATGATAATCTGCTTACTCAAAGTCTGCGAGAATAAGAAAGTATTAAAACATCGAAAAAGTCCATTTTCTAAATATTCGTCGTTTCTGTTTTTTTTTCATGTAAAGTGAAAAAATGTTCACCTTGGCTGCGTGTGGCGAAATTAACGTCGGTCCGACAGTCCGAGACCGACAGATTTCTCGTCGGGCCGAAAGTTTTTAGCAACATGTCGGTCCTTATGACCGACTGAAATTTGGAATAGATGATGAAAATTTCTCCGTCAAGACCTGTAACAGATGCAGATGATGACTGACTCTGAATCATGTGATTCAGACTTGAATGTCATGCACCTATCAATGTTTTCCACCGTGGGAGTGCGGGGCAACAGGGGATATTGATCACACTTCGGGTCCTGGTAGTGGGGAATTCGATCTCTATGGTACGCCAGACCGGGGTGTTTGACAATGTCGCAACATAGTAATTTTTTGTCCTGCGAGTTTTACATTTACGAAGAGTCTAATCCCTCCGATCGACGCGCATAGCACGGTGCAGCTGATTACATTCAGATCAGTATGAATTACGTCCGTGCATGCAGATTCTAGCAATGGAATGGATTGATTTTGGTGCAACAATGTGACTACAATATTATAATAATACTCGTCTAGTGAGTGTAACCCTGGTAATATTAGCATATCTGTGTCATATGATAACAACACCAGTATCACTTCACTAGTTCCACACTTTAAGTGTTCGGAATTTACATGTACACAAATGTACATAATACAGCCCTTCATTTTATCAAACTGACTCCGTTTTCTTTGCTTTGATTTTCCATTGAAGCGTTCAAGAAGAGTTTAAGATAAAAAACCTACTACGAAAACAGTGCTGTTGACTAAACATATTTGGTTTTGAACATGAGGTATTTTTTTACCTCCATGGTTTTGAACTACGTCCGATACGAGGACAAGATGTTACACGACAGCCCAATTGTGCTACCTGCAGTCGACAGTCAAGTTCACGTTTCGCTGCGTTTGTTTGTGGACCGCTAGAACATCTTGCTTGCTCGTTGGGTACTTTTATAAAGATAAGCAGTTAACAGTTTTGTCGAGTTGCACGATCCGTCGTGTATACTCTCTGAGGCCGAGAGTAGGGCTTCAAATTGTTTCGATGTATACCGTTTTTACAACAGGCATGCAAAACTCACCGTCATCCTTGACTGTAGGCCTAAATGTCGCAAAAAAATTACGTCTTTTAAGATTTCACGGTATCATTATCTGATCGTGTCGATGGTTTTCAGCAGTATCGAGTGTCTGTCAAACTTTTTCAGAGTCATTTTAATAACTTTAAGCTTTCAAAGGGCATGTTCTTATTAATATGCAAAAATTAAAAATTTTGTCCGCATTTTTAGATACGTTGAAATTGCACATGCAAAATCGACGAAAACAAATCCTAGTAGGCGACTGCTAGTGTAACAATGAATAATAAAAGGCATATTCAGGACTCAGAGTACAACCTGCAAAAACGGCCATGTGTGCAACATTGATAAATTTGTCCGCATTTCAAGCTGTGTGTCCGATGTCGCGCGCGTACAGCTATATTTAGGAACAAACGTGTAACCGTGAACAGCGCTATTGTACACAGCAATGTAGAGAACACCATTTCCCATAGAAAGTTACGAGAGACAAACTTTCTCGCTTTCATCATCCACATGTAGCCAGTGCATGAGCCTGTATTCCCCGGCCCCTGGGTGTTTGACATCATTTTATAGTCCGAGAGGGGATTTGACATGGCTAGGAAAAATGTCAAATTCTCCTGTTAGTCCCGTTGTCTCCCCCCCCCCCCCGGTGATGGAAAACATTGATAAATGTGTGCGCATGACCTTGAGGAAGATGAGGGCTGTGATCTTTTTCAGATTCCTGATCATGTAGATGAATATTTCATGATCATTCATTTACACTATTCTGCAATCTATGTGAAAAATAGTCCTTTGGAGTGAATACTTGCTGACCTATTGATAAAAGGATATGAAAATAAAAATTACAACATTCAAAAGCATAGTATTGGTGGAGAAGTTGACTTTAATGGTCGTTCACAACTGCATTCATTGAGGACCGGCAGTTTTCTGTAAGGACCTGAAGCTTTGGCTTGGTAGCAGGTCCTTATGACCTGATGCTATTTTCGCTTAATTTCGCTCACTGGTTGGCTGTGATGTGGTCACCTGGGTATAAATTGGAGTCATCTTAAGGTCATCTGAACCATTTAAACAGGTAGATAGCAATGTCACGCAGTACCCCTAGACTTGTGATAACTGGCCTTCGCAAATATTCGTGATCCCCTTAAGATCAATGACCCCAATCCCAAGTGTACCCTTAACGGCACCCTGAATGCACTGGAACATTTCGAACGCTATAACGTCACCATACAGTCAGTGCTAATAATGAGTGCCTTAGTAGCAGTTGCAGGGAAATATTACATTTCAAAATCTTATATTCTGACCCTATGTGTACATGTTGAATGTGAGTACCTTGTAGGTCACCTTGACTGAGTTGATGAAAACGCGCCTCTAAAATATTGGTTTTGCCAATTAGATCAATAACCGCAATCCCAAGTATACATTTCAACAGCAGCCTAAATAGACTGAAACGTTTCATATAATATCAGCGCCACCATAAAGTTAGTGCCGTGTGCCCTTTTGCTAGAGCCGAGAAAATATGTCATCTTAAAATATTGGTTTGTGATACCAAGTGTCGAATGCACGGTGAGTTGACCTCATCGGTGATCATGAAAAGATAAACAGATCGAGGTTTCAACCATTGAATCGACTGTGTGTCTGAATCCCCATCCCGCAGATGTGGATATTTTTAAACAGCTGTACAATGACCGAAGGCGCTGTGAGATTTCAGGAAATAATGAGAACTAGATCTTTACGTGTCATTCTGTGGGGGCGGGGGTACCTTACACCAAGTGCAGCCTGCAGACTTGCGCCCACCTGAATAAAAAACTGTCTGACCGTTTTTCGAACATTTTTTACAATTCACTTGTGGGAATGTGCTTATGTCCCCTCATGTTCGTTGGCAGCATTGAATCAAAATGTAGACATGACGACACACTCATGCAATAAGAATATGGTGTTATTTTAAGGTACCCCATTGCAAAATGGCGTCGAAATAATCGATATATCATAAAATTCCAAAACTACAAGAATATGTCTTCATCTCCTTCTCTATTTTAATTACAAAGGGAACGAAAATATCCAAAATCAACAAGCCAATAGTTCTGCCTCTGTCATGTCAATTCAACATTTATTGAACTTCCTTAAACCTTAGTATTAGTTTCAGTATGATATATATGATTCAGGTTCCTGTTGTCAATTGTAAATTAGATATGTTTACCCGTACCGGCATGATCAAGAGAAATCTTTTATGATTAATAGAAAAATTGATAACTGCAGACAAAGCTGTCTAAGTCTTGAATCTTGAATGTCCGATTACTAGGACAACAGGGCCAATGTACGTGTTTACATTGTGTTTATTCCATTTGGCTTCTTTGCCTGGTTGCTAATGACAACAAAGACACACAAACGTGTGAAATTGGAAATGTTGCGCCTGAAGGCACACTCAAAGAAGTATCTGGATGCCATCTCTATAGCTCAACCACTTGTTGGAATGAGAACATGTCTAGCTGGTTGACAATCATGATAAACAGGCGAATTTTCTTCACTTTAGAATGCCCTGGCTTCCTACATCCGGGGCGTTTAGCAAAAGTTGTGCGTGCGAAATTACAGGCTTGTTCGTAAATATTGGTAGGCTAGTAGGCATATCTGAAGGCTAAGCTTGGAACGACTATGGCGGTGCGATGGGTGCGACTCGTTTCCATACCGGTCGGCGGACATTCATCTTAATAGAGGGGCGGACAGGTGCAGAGGGTCATTTTCCCATAGAAGGTTGGGAGTGTGATTTAGTGTTATCGAATTTATAAAAGATCAAATTTTGACTCGCCGCCACCCCCCTGACTTTTGTCGAAATCGCTTACTGGGGATTAGAATGAAATATTCCCGCCCGCGTGAGAAAATACTGCCCGCAAGTTGATACGAAAAAACATTGCCCGCCAAGAAATAGCATACGAAGAGTTTTACAGGAATAGCTTTTTGGCTGCCGCTGATAAGCCTTTTTGAAAATGCCAACAGTACATATATGAGAGATTTTCAAACGTTTTTTAAGATAATCTGCTTACTCAAAGTCTGCGAGAATAAGAAATTATAAGTTAAAAAATAAAAAGTCAATTTTTTTAAATATTTGTCGTGTCTGTTTTTTTACCAAGTAAGGTTAAAAATGTTCACGTTGGCTGTGATATCACCTGGGGATAAATTGGAGTCATCTGAAGGTCAAACAACTATTTAAACAGGTAGATAGCAATGTCACGTGGTACCCCTTGACTTGTGATAAAGCGCCCTCAAAAATTTTCGTGATCCGCTATGACCCCTGTGATCAATGACCCCAATTTCAAGTTTACGCTTAACGGCACCCTGAATGTATTGAAACACTTCAAACGCTATAACGTCACTATACAGTTAGTGCTAAGAATGAGTGCCTTAGTAACAGTGGCGGGAAAATATTTCATTTCAAAATCTTATTTTTGGACCCTATGTGTACATGTTGAATGTTGGTTGACCATATAGGTGATCAAAAATAACCATGCCTTGTTTTAACCAGCGCTGTGCGCATGCGGATGCTTTGAAAACACCTGCGATGTCCAAAAGTGCTAAGTTTCCGGAGATGGTGTGAGTAAGATCGTCAACTGGTGCCGTTCCATGGGTGTATCACAACCAGACCAAGCCTAGATAAAGTTATCGCCTTAATGAAGAAACCGTATGAAATATCTCCCTTTAATTCAATTGTATTGTGACAGTGTGCTTTGGTACCCTTTAAAGGTCATTGACAACAGAGAGAATCGAAATATGGACGAGACGGCAAGCAATAAGTATGCGGTGTTAAGGTGGCTTGCCTGTATCAAGCTCTCTTTTCATCTCAAGTAGAATAAAAATACCCTCAACCGACAACCCAACAGTCCTTCCTTTGTCCTGTCATTTCAATATTTATTTAATTTTCTTTGACCCCGATATTGCTTAAATTTGATATATTTCTTTGATTAATGTTCTTGTTTTGACAGGTGTGATTTGAAGAATTGTAACTCCTACTGGCATATTAAAAAAGGACCAGCTTGTGATTTATAGAATTGTTAATAATTATCATGAACATCAAACAGTGATTTTTAATCAATAGAAATATTAATAGCTGCAAAACGAACAGTATCCAAGTCACAAATATATTGGAATGTTCGGTGTCGCGTACAAATGCGATAGCTCAGATATGTTCACTTTTTTCTTTGCGCCTTTATTTTTATCAGTCCTCTTCGCTCTGTTTCCAAAAACGGCAAATTAATAATACACGGGGAAACATCGTAGAGTGCATAGAGAGCCGGTGTACATTATCACACAGAGAAGTAGTGGCGCTCCATGCTTGCTTACTCCAGTGACGTAGAAGAGTGTAGGCTTTTATCTGTAGCATTGGGCTGCATTTTCGATTGAAAACACGTCGCGTCACGGTGCTGCACAAATAAAGTTCGTCAGTATAAAAGGGTCACCCCTTAAAGTCAGGAGTAGCTATATAGCCAACAAAAGCGCTTTGGCAGAGCGCTGTTTGTAATAATTATGCGATTTCTCGCGGGCGAGTTTGCCTCTTTGCGGGCTACGAACGCAAGTGGACCGGCATTTATTCCCGTATCAGTGGATGGAGAACGAATGCAAATAGTCGGACCTATTTTTCTTATTAGAAAGCAGGGGTTTGCTTTCGCTGCATTGCTCAGAGACTCAGCCGTCAGTCTAGCTCAATTAACTTTTGTTAGCGAGCAATGTTTTCAACTAGTTCAGCTGGAAGGGTGCGTGATCTGCGTTGTCGTCTATAACGACGAAAGGTTAGCAGGAATATTTCAATTGATCAGAGCTAGAGTAATCGAAAGAGTCCATTTTCTAAGTATTCGTCGTGTGTGTGTTTTATCAAATGTGAACATATTCATGAACCTCCACAAATTTTATTTTTCATAAAAAATTGTAAAAACTTGAGAATCCGAATCTCTGTCCCCGAGGCGCGTTCTACCTAAACGGCACCCTGAATGCATTTAAACATTTCGAACGTTACAACGTCACCATACAGTTAGTGCTAAGAATGATTGATTTCGTAACAGTGACGGGGAATTTTTCATTTCAAAATCTCTTATTTTCTGACCCTATGTGTTGATTGTGAGTTGACCTTGTAGGTGATCAAATTTATAAATAATTATGGCTTGTTTTAACCACTGCAGTGCGCATACAGATGCTTTACAAACACCTGCTATGCCCAAAATTGTTCAGTTTCGGGTGATGGTGTGAGCTAGATCGTCAACGGGTGCCGTTTTATGAGTGTAATAGCAACCAGAACTAGGTGAGGTCACCGCCTTGGTGAAGAAACCGTATGAAATATCTCATTTTAATTCAATTCTGACAGTGTGCTTTGGTACCCTTAGAAGGTCGTTGACGACAGAGTGAATCGAAATATGGACAAGGCGGCATGCAATACGTATGCGGTCGCTTGTCTACATCTAGCTCTCTTTTTCATCCAAAATATGGAATGGAATAAAATACGCTCAACCGACAAGCCAACAGTCCTACTTTTTGTCCAGTCATTGTAATATTTTATTCCATTTTTTTGCCACTCTGATATTACTTAACTTTAATATATTTCTTTAATTAATGTCCTTGTTTTGACAGGTGCGAGTTCCTACAGGTATATTTTGAAAGACCAGCTTGTGATTTAAAGAATTTTTAATAATATTCATGAATATCATAGTGTTTTTCATCAATACAAATATTAATAACTGCAAAACAAACAGTATCCAAGTCACAAATATCTTTGAATGTTCGGTGTCGCGTACAAATGCGATAGCTCCAATATGTTCACTTTTTTCTTTGCGCCTGAGGAAGTGCATGTCTTCCCTGAGGGCAGCTCAGTTATATTGTTGCCCTCAGGGCAGATTGGCGGATAGGTTAGTATGTCTGCCCTGAGGACAGCTGATATTGCTGCCCTCACAGCAGATTGGTAGATTTACACTATGCAATACTTTAAGAAAAGGAAATGTGCGTTCCTTTAAGGATAGGATATGTATGTGCATAGTGTATAGCTACCAATCTGCCCTGAGAGTAGCAATATATCCGAGCTGCCCTCAGGAAAGACATACATTTCCTTCCATTACAACATTGCATAAGTGTATATCTACTTATCTGCCAAAAGGGCAACACTATATCAGAGCTGCCCTCAGGGCAGACATACATTTCCTATCCTATCTGCCAAGCTGCCCTGAAGGCAGCAATATATCAGAGCTGCCCTCAGGTCAAACATACATTTCCTATTATTAAAATATGACATAGTGTATATCTACCAATCTGCCCTGAGGGCAGCAATATATCAGAGCTGCCCTAAGGGCAGACATACATTTCCTATCATATACACAAGCTGCCCTGAGGGCAGCTCAGATATATTGCTGCCCTCAGGGCAAACATACATTTCCTATCCTTAAAATATGACAAAGTGTATATCTACCAATCTGCCTTGAGGGCAGCAAGATATCAGAGCTGCCATAAGGGCAGACATACATTTTCTATCTTATATACCAAGCTGCCCTGAGGGCAGCAATATAATCAAAGCTGCCCTAAGGGCAGTTATACATTTCCTATCCTATCTACCAAGCTGCCCTGAAGGCAGCAATATATCAGAGCTGCCCTCAGGGCAAACATACATTTCCTATCCTTAAAATATGACATAGTGTATATCTACCAATCTGCCCTGAGGGCAGCAATATATCAGAGCTGCCCTAAGGGCAGACATACATTTCCTATCATATATACCAAGCTGCCCTGAGGGCAGCAATATATCAGAGCTGCCCTCAGGGCAAACATACATTTCCTATCCTTAAAGTATGGCACAGTGTATATCTACCAATCTGCCCTGAGGGAAGCAATATATCAGAGCTGCCCTAAGGGCAGACATACATTTCCTATCCTTAAAATATGACATAGTGTATATCTACCAATCTGCCCTGAGGGCAGCATATATCAGAGCTGCCCTCAGGGCAGACATACATTTTCTATCCTATATACCAAGCTGTGCTGAGGGCAGCAATATAATCAGAGCTGCCCTCAGGGCAGACATACATTTTCAATCCTATCTACCAAGCTGCCCTGAGGGCAGCTCAGATATATTTCTGCCCCAAGGGCAAACATACATTTCCAAGGGCAAACATACATTTCCTATACTTAAAATATGGCAAAATGTATATCTACCAATCTGCCCTGAGGGCAGCAATATATCAGAGCTGCCCTCAGGGCAGTTATACATTTTCAATCCCATCTACCAAGCTGCCCTGAGGGCAGCTCAGATATATTACTGCCCTCAGGGCAAACATACATTTCCTATGCTAAAATATGACAAAGTGTATATCTACCAATCTGCCCTGAGGGCAGCAATATATCAGAGCTGCCCTTAGGGCAAACATACATTTCCTATCCTTAAAGTATGGCATAGTGTATATCTACCAATCTGCCCTGAGGGCAGCAAAATATCAGAGCTGCCCTCAGGGCAGTTATACATTTCCTATCCCATCTACCTAGCTGCCCTGAGGGCAGCAATATATCAGAGCTGCCCTCAGGGCAAACATATATTCCTTTCCTTAAAATATGACATAGTGTATATCTACCAATCTGCCCTGAGTTCAGCAATATATCAGAGCTGCCCTAAGGGCAGACATACATTTCCTATCATATATACCAAGCTGCCCTGAGGGCAGCTCAGATATATTTGCTGCCCTCAGGGCAAACATACATTTCCTATCCTTAAAATATGACAAAGTGTATATCTACCAATCTGACCTGAGGGCAGCAATATATCAGAGCTGCCAACAGGGCTGTTATACATTTCCTATCCCATCTACCAAGCTGCCTTGAGGGCAGTAATATATCTAAGCTGCCCTCAGGGCAGACATACAGTTCATATCCTTACACATGATCAGTGCATAATGCATAGCAGTAACGTCATTGAATGTTGTGCACATGTTTACTCCGCTCTAAGCTGCCCTAAGGGCAGCGCTGCCCTCAGGTCATTTCTCAGTTGCAATTTCTGCCACCTGCGTTCTGCCTTAACGGTATCCTTAACGCATTAAAACATTTGGAACGCTATATCGTCACAATACAGTTGGTGCTAAGAATGAGTGACTTCGTAATAGTGACTGGGAAATATTTCATTTCAAAATCTTATTTTCTGACCCTATGTGTTGATTGTCAGTTGACCTTGTAGGTGATCAAATTTATAAATAATTAATTAATTACGGCTTTTTTTAACCACCGCAGTGCGCATGCAGATGCTTTGCAAACAAGTGCTATGTCCAAAATTGCTGAGTTTACGGAGATGGTGTGAGTAAGATCGTCAACGGCTGCCGATCTCTGAGTGTAATCGCAACCAGACCCAGCCTAGGTAAAGTTACCGCCTTAGAGGAGAAACCGTATAAAATACCCCCTTTTAATTTAATTGTGACAGTGTGCTTTGGTACTCTTAGAAGGTCGTTGACAACAGAGAGAATCGAATAAAATATGGACAAGACGGCAGGCAATAAGTATGCGGTGGCTTTCCGGTATCTAGCTCTCTTTTTATCCAAAGTGGAATAAAAATACCCTCAACCGACAACCCAATAGCCCTTCCTTTGTCCTGTCATTTCAATATTTATTTGATTTTCTTTGGCCTCTGTATTACTTAAATTTAATATATTTCTTTGATTAATGTTCTTGTTTTGACAGGTGTGATTTGAAGAATTGTAACTCCTACTGGCATATTGAAGAAAAACCAATTTGTATAGAATTGTTAATAATTATCATGAACATCAAACAGTGTTTTTCATCAATAGAAATATTAATAACTGCAAAACAAACAGTATCCAAGTAACATATATCTTTGAATGTTCGGTGTCGCGTACAAATGCGATAGCTCCGATATGTTGAACTTCACTTTTTTATTGCGCTTTTATTTTTATCAGTCCTCTTTGCTCTGTTTCTCAAGACAACAAATTAATTATACACATCGTAGAGTGAATAGAGAGTATACATCATCACACAGAGAAGTAGTGGGGCCCAAAGCTTGCTTGCTCAACTGACGTAGTAGAGTGTAGGCCTTTATCCGTAGCATAGGGCCTCACCGGTATTTCGCTTGAAAACACGTCGCGTCACCGTGGTGCACACATAAAGTTCGTCAGTATAAAAGGGTCACCCCTTAAAGGCGGAGCCTCCCTTTAAAAGGGCGCCAACCTATGGCGGCGTTCATTGTGTAAGTGGACACCAAGCAGGTAACATGAGGGCACACGATACAGAAAATGCCACTTTTTAGTTTTTTCCGACCGCAAAAACGCTGACAGACTGCCAAGCAGTCAGCACGAAGCTGCTGCCGATCAAACTCAGTGGTTATATTCAAATTCTAACGTGACTGAAGACGTTTTTTAAGGAAATTCGCCCTGTGGTGCTGGGGAATAAATGACTGTTGGCAATTTGAACCGGACCGTCAATCAAACGATTATATAAGCTCTGTTTGCCGGATTAGCAAAGGTGACAAAAGCTTGAAATCAGTTTGTGTAATTAATGCTATAGAAATCAAACATCGTACTGGCCATGTGTTTGACAGGGAGGAGAACTCCACTAATGCGAGAACCAGGGATTGAAAAGTGCGGCTCCTTAAAGCCAGGGGTAGCTATAGAGCCTACAAAAGTGTTTTAGCATAGCGTTGTCAATAATAATTGAGCGCTTTCTCGTGGGCGAGTTTGCCTCTCTGCGGGCTACGATCGCGAGTGGACCGGCATTTATATTCGTATCAGTGGATGAAGAACAAATGCGAGTGGGCAGATTTATTTTTTCTCATTAGCGGGCAGGGGTTGGCATTCGTTGCAATGATCAGAGGCTCAGCGGTCAGTATAGCTCAATTAACCGTAGCTAGGGAGCAATGTTTTGAACTAGTTCAGCTGGAAGGGTGCGTGATCTTCGTTGTCGTTTATAACGACGAAAGATCAGCTGCAATATTTCAATTGGTCAGAGCTGAGGCACGGAGAGGAAAACTACAGGGGCTTGATGAGTACATTCAAATCGGAAGGCAGTCAGAATCCATAGTCATATTTAAAATAAAAAGGCAAGCATCTTACGCGGCGTCCCAAGACTTTTAATAAAACGCCCCTTAAAACAAGTTGCGCCCAAAATATCGATGACCTCCATCTAAATTCCAAAAATATGACAACACCTGGAGATTATGAATCAAGATATTTTTCGTGATATTAGCTTTATCCAACAGTTCGAGATGAAAATTGGTGACTTTGTGGTAGTGGTGGGAAAATATGTTATTTTCAAATATGTTGGTTCCTGTTCTACTCTCAGCATGTTGAACTGTCCAGTATTCAGCTTGCCAACACAGACTGTGTACGTGTACTGTGCATTTGTATGAGAAATGACTTTCTGTCTGGACTCCAAATCAATTATAACCAACAGTGTTTACATATAGAGCCTTTGTTGATAAACTGAATATTGTGTTTCAGCATGATGAAGAAAGACAGAAAAAACCTGCATTTTATACATTGCATAGAAATATTGAAAAATGTAATTGCAGCTTCTGTCCTGTTGCAAGGTCTACTTGGTTTTTTCTTATGAAAATTCAATGGCATTCATACATTTTTTAGATTTTTCCGAAATAAATGTAATAAAATGAGACAACATGTTCTAGATTTCGTTTAATTGTTACTAACATTAGAACCATTCAATGACGAAAAATGTGTCGTTCATTTTTTATTAAATTACCTGCCAAACTATGGAATCTGAAAATGAAAAATATAATAGGGAGTCAAAATATTGTCAGGTCTCCCTTTTTAGCAAAACTTCCAAGTCCCCCTTCTACTACCCCAGAATTTTAACCGCCCCCCTCCATTCCTCTAGCTCCCGCCCCTAACCAGTATTTGTGAATTAAGCCTTAGAAATAAAAACCTCGGTAAAAATTCTGCCATACACTACTGAAATTACATCGTTTTGAAATTACCCAGCGGTTTATTGAACAGAGTACAAAGCAATAATTTTTTACGTTGTGACATTTCAGTACTTGTTTTAATTTGCTTAGTCCCTGGCATTACCTTTGATATACATTTTTATGAGTCATTTTCTTTTTAATTGCAGATGTAATATTTACCCCTGCTAGCACACGTCAAGTGAGACTAATTTATGAATAATTAAATCATTCATAACTAACTTCAAAACAAACACTGTCTGGGTCACAAATTCCTTTCAACGTTTGGATTTCAATATAAGTGTGATTTGGCCGTTGTGTTTGCTTGTTATTTGTTGTACTTGGGCCTCAGCCCAAGTACATTTGTTTTCATTCCGTGGGAAAAAACTCTGTAAGGTATAACCATTTCTGGCTGAGACCAGGGAGGGCAAAATGTATTGGCTTCATCTTTCTTGGCATAATAAATGGCGTAATGATGTTAACTGAATGGAAGTGCTGCTCTCAGCCAGTCTTGAATAAGTGAGATGTGAATATAAATGCTTCTCTATCTGAGTTTTTGTCACAAAATCTTCTGAATATAATCAAAATGTGCATCGAAATGCAACAATTAATGCACCCTCCGTTTCCTAAGCGATGGCACGACCCTTGCTACACCCACTGGACGAGCCAAAGTGGGAGGGGTAATTTCAGTTTGGTCGAACAGGAGGGCTCGAGACCAGAATTTAACATTTAAACTTGAAACATGTTTAATCACTGACAAGATGTGGACTAGTGTTAATCAAAGTGAAAGTTTGAAAAGGAAAGGTTTTATATCCCGGACACAATGAAAAACATTACGACTGGAAACTGTACCCCCAGTTTAGATAAGTAATGCCCACAGCGATGGAGAACACTTATCCTTGAGCTGAGAAAACCAGACCATCATTTCGAAATAGAGCTGCAGATTCGAGAAGCTCGTTCAAAATAGCTTGGTACACCCCATAAAGGGGTGGTTTCGAGTTTTGAGGGCAAATTTCGCCTCCTTCATATAGAAATCGTACGTTTGTTTTTCCAGGAGAACACACCATTTGACACAAAATTTGCATGTAAAGGGTCGCCAGTAAGTACGTGGTCAAATCTGGCATAAGAAACAATATGAAATGTTGGGTAAAGCCAGTCCAAAATAAACTGATTTGAACTTTTGTGTTTTGTAATTTATACCACTGCAGTAACATTACCTTTTTTTGACAACATCACACAATGTAATACGTTTTGAAACTGAATACTCCGACGTATTCTGTGTCTCCTTTGCTAAAAAATACGGTATGCCGATTACCATGTAAGGAGATGATGACGTCAAGACAGATTTGTAGTGCGTTTGGTCCTGGACGGTGCACGAGTGAGTTTTGTCGAGGTAGCTTGTGTATTTATTTCCTAAATGGGAGAGATTAGGGTCGATCTAAACGAAGGCCGAAGAATGTTATGATACTCTAAGCGAGCTGAACTCTAACGCGAATGGTTGGATAATTTGGAGGATGTCTAGAACCGGGGTCTAGAATGATCTCGTCTCATTAAGATTATTTGGCGGTCAGTATTGAATTTCAACTGCGTCACAAGTTTGCGAAATGAGTATTCCGTCGAACGGTCAACGAACGATGTGTTTTAGAAATCTGGAGACATGGCACATCGCATTTTATCTTAGTATTTTATATTTTACAAAAGATTTAAGAAGCAATGATTTTGTCGAAAATTCTAAAAAAAATATAGGAAGATTTGATCGCGAACACATTTTCACTTGGGGTCAACTAGCCCTGCGTACGATGCTGTGTGTTCCGCTACAGCTAATCGCCCCGCTCACCACAGCCCTGCAAAGACCCGTACGTAGGGTCGGTGACTTCAAATCCATTTTGGGACTTCACGTAAAAAGCCAAATTACTGCCGAAATTCAGCGTTCTTGGGCCCAAGTCGTATCCAGCCTACCCCCGGAGCCTACCTCAGCTACTCGATCGCTTCCAAAAATGACAGTCTTTTATTCACTTCTCGTAAATAACCGTCGATGTCGGCAACTCTCTCGCTAGCCCTGCGTACGATGCGTGTTAGCTGTAGCACATAGCATCGTACGCAGGGCTAGGGGTCAACCGGATGCGCTATTTTGCGGGTTGCGGGTTGCGGGCATGAAAAAATGTGTGTTTTTTGATATCATTTTCGCCCTTCTCACACTTCAGATTAGTTCAACCGCCGATAAAAGCACAATTTTCAAAATCGTTTTCAACGCCGTTTCAAATAATTTTATTGTGGTGAACACGATTATAGTCCTAGGAAACTTTTCAAAGTCACGCTGGATCAAATGCTTGAAGGGGCATACCGGCATGGAGCGACTATCATACTGCAGGTGCAAGTCATACGTTCATGATATTAGGAGATAAATTATTGAGAGCTGCAGAACACAAACTCATCCAAAAATATTCCAATTAGATCGATTCCTGAAAATAAGGCAACGCACCGGCGTGTTTTTCCCACTGAAATTCTCGCGTAAAATGTTAGCAGAATGTCGTTCTCTGAGGTCGCGACCTCGCTTGAACCGAAACGGCAAAGTAAACTAAATCCTTTGTTGTACGTCTTTTTCTTTTTAAAGATTTCATGAAAAATACACGGCATTTACAATACACATCACTTCTACGCTTTTTAAGTCAAATCTTTCCTTATGCATTGCATTTAACTAGGCATTGTTTAATTTTCTGTATGAGTTGCCCTGGAACCGAATTGTGAATGGATGCATTACAGAGAATTTACTTCCTATGGCTGATACTAGAAATGTAACAATTTTCATTCCGCGATAAGTGGCGACATTTCCGAGGCGCGATTTTTTTTTGTCAGTCTGGTATTACGTATAATTCTCACTCACATCCATGGCAAGAAAGAAAAGTGATTCAGATCCCTAATTATTTGTAATGGCCAGGCAGCTCGGAATAAATAAATTGGTCCTCGGAATCGCCGCTTTAGTTTAGCAGATTTTGATTTTTTTCAGAAACATGACGTATTTTCACCCATTTGGTTTGGTCTGTTATAGCATCTGTAGTCCAAAAAATCAAGTTTACAGCATTGATGTTTTCACAGCCTTCAAATATACAGTATAACGTTAAAATACACCATATAGTCGTGTTTCATTAATTTTAACCATCTTGACCTGATGGTGAAATATGGACTTCGCAGGAAAAGGGATACTGTACGATAGACCTGATCATGATTATTGATAATAGACACATTCTAAAGGTTTTATTTCTTATATACTAAATGCCATATTACATATATTAGAAATCTAGCCATAATTCTAAAAACCTGCAGCCCGCAACCCGCACTTGAGCAGATACCGGGGTCAACATGGGGTCGCAGCCATGTTGCCTCAAAACTTATTTCTGTCTGCACTCAAAACTCAAAATGTCGGATATGAACCTGAAAAATCGATGCAATTTCGTCAAAATTCGGCGAAATTTCAGCCTATAGGTAAGGTAAATTTACTGAAATTTGATCGACAAATAATCCTGAGCTTGAACGTGACAGCTCGCCTTCTCCGGGAAGTCAAGCATCCAGCTGCCCATACACAGTTGCCCATATGGCCAGGTTTATGAGATTGTTTTCAAGCGAGCGAGCCAATAGAGCTAGAGGTCTGATTTTTGGTATATAGGAATAACTTAGCAATACAATTATTTTGACAAAATGTCACGTGACCTCAATGACCTTTGACCTCAAATAGATATATTTGTCCACAACTCGGTAACCACAAGTGCTACACCCTTCATATTTGGTATGATGGGACACCTTATGACACCACATATTGTACCTCATTAATTATGCGCATATCTAATTCTGAGCAAGCCAATAGAGCTGGATGTCCGATTTTTGGTATATAGGGATAACTATAGGGTAGAAATCTAAATATGCCCATCTAAATATTAGACATCTACCATCGAGAACAAAAGAAATTTGCTGTAATTTGAATATTTAAGGAGTTTAAGCAATTTCCACTATAAATAAAGAACCCCTGCCTCAAACTCCACAAAAGTTGCTAGACATATTTTGCCGTTGTCATGCCATTGCTTCGTTTAATAACCAGTTAATCAAATGCCTAATTGACAGGAGGAAATTCAAGACCATATTTGAATAGTAGTATATATTGTCCTCAAAATTACTCTATCACGGCCCAAGTACTCATTGCCTTCAACAATACTGCCTTGTTTTTATTGTGTTTATTTTTCGGTCTTATTTGCCTGGTTTTTCATAATAACAAATAACGGCGAACGTGCACAGGAAATATTTTCGGGATTTGTATATTAAACACCCTCAAAGAAGAAGCGATGTACACGGTGATGTAACCCTTCTTCATGTTGTAATGTCGAATTCGATTGAGAACAGTGGCTTGACGGTAGTTGTGCAGGTAGCATCAGCTTACAAAGCCGTAGATGATAGCAAAGACGTTCATATTGAGAAAAGGTTGTTGTGAGCAATTTCTTGGCAGACAGGTGGGTTTATCTGATGACTGTGAACAAGTGCCGACAGGCATGCGAATTATTTCTTTATCCTTGGGCAGAGGACGGAGGGGGTTCGCGTATAATTTTTGTCGTTGAGAGGTGAGAGGTGTCACTTATTGCTAAGCTGCAGTTGATCATAAATTATCGTCACTGCCTGTTTCAACCACAGCTGTGCATATGCGGCATGCTTTGCAAACACCTGCAATGTCCAAAATTGCTGAGTTTCGGGAGATAGTGTGAGTCAGGTAGTCAACGGGTGCCGTTCCATAAGTGTAATCCCAACCCGAGCCAGTCTACATAAAGTTACCACCTTGGTTGAGAAACCGTATGAAATATCTCCTTTTAATTCAATTGTGACAGTGTGCTTTGGTACCCTTAGAAGTTAATTGACAACAGAGTGAATCGAAATATGGACAAGACGGCAGGCGATAAGTATGCGGTGTTAAAGTGGCTTGTCTGCATCTTGCTCTTTTCTTCCAATAATCACCTCTGTTAAACGTTATAAGCAATGTTAAGAACGTCTTTGACTGGAGGATAGTGTGACCGGCTCTGTCGTACATGATAGCAAAAGGTCTGGGAGATTTTTTCAATGGACAGCGTTGAGGTAGGAAGAGGGGCGAACTCATGGACGAACAGGAACCAATATCATTATTTACGCTCCATATAGCGCCCGCCTCGAGGTATTGCGTCATAAATCACGCTTAGTCAATAAAGTTCAACCGGCAATGGCCGTTTCCAGACAGGAGTGTCACGAGTCACAGAGAAATCTTCACTCGCACGAACAACATAATTATGCTCCCTGTCAGCCCGCTGTTTTTTTAACCGGGACTGGTAAACAAAAAACACTGTGCCAACCAGATGCAAATAAAAAATACTCGCCTTCAAAAAACGTCTTCGGACACATTTTGTTCGAGCCAGGTCAGCTGACCTTGTAACACTTAATTTGTTTATAGATTTTTAATATGCATTTACTGTAGCAAGGAAACATTTTTACATATTTTTCAACGACCAGCCAACTCACACGGCAATAAAAACTATTCACAACAGGATACACTTTCCCATTGCTTCATTTCCCCGGAATCCAGACACTAAAACAGGGCATACTCACAAAATTATATCATGTGGTGCATCATGGAGGACAAAGTTTGGTCATCACAAGGTCATATTCACATTTAAACAGAAAGGAATAAATTTTACGCGGCGCCCCTGAACTTTTAATCAAACGCCCATAAAAATGATTGGTAGCGCCAAAATATCGACCGTGCAAGTCTACAATATGATGACATCGTTTTGGTATCCTTGAAGGAGGTCGTTGCCAGCAGAGTGAATCGGAATCTAGATTTAGCGTCAGGCGATACGTGTTAGGTGTTAAAGTGGCTTGCCTGTGTCTAACTCTCTTTTTGATCCAAAAAGGAATAAATTGAAAATACCCTCAACCGACAAACTAACAGTGATTGCTTTATCCTCTCATTTCAAGACTTATTTTAGTTACTTTGGCCCGGGTTTTATGTAATTCTATATTTTTCTTTGATTATTTGTTTGACAAGTGTAAATTGAAACATTGTCACTCCTACTGGCATATTGAAGAAAGACCATCTTGTGATTTATAGAATAGCTGACAAAGCTGAACTTTGCGATTAACAAAACCAAATCTTTCAAGCACCGAGAGTTGCTGATAGGGCTGAGATTATTCGAAAAATAATGTAAGATCTAATTGTGTGTTTCGATCGATGTTATCCACAGCTAAATATGCACCCTAGGGAACTATCGAAGAAACCGTCTGAGCATAGTTCGAATAGTTATAAAAATGTAGACATGACGTCATGCAAAAAGTATGTGTTATTATTTTGGGTTTGCATTCAGGGGTGTAATGGTTTCGAAGTAATCGATGCATCAAAAATTCCTCAAGTGCAACGTCATTTCTGATCCCAGTTTTCAGTTGTTTACTGACAATGGACACAAATGAATGAAGAAACTGTTTGACTATATTTTGAATATTTTTTTTAAAATTCACTTGTGACTATGTGTTCAAGTTTCTGTACCCTCAGGCTCGTTGGCAGCAGTGAGTCAAAATGTAGACATGACGTCATGCAATAAGAATATGGTGTTATTTTAAGGTACCCTATTGCACAATGGCGTCGAAATAATCGATATATCATAAATTTCCTAAACTACAAGAATATGTCTTCATCTTGTTCTCTTTTTTTAATTAAAAAGGAACGAAAAATCCAAAACCGACAAGCAAATAGTTTTTACCTCTGTCCTGTCATTTGAATATTTATTGAAATTCCTTAAACCCTTAAACGTTAACCTTAGTATTAGTGTTAGTATATTTTATATGATTCAGGTTCCCATTTTATTGTAACTCAAAATGTGTGTGTTTACATTATGATTATTTATACCATTTGGCTTCTTTGCCTGGTTGCTAATGACAACAAATACACACATACTTGTGTCCATGGAAATACTGCGCGTGAAGTCACACTAAAAAGAAGTAACTGAAGGTCATATCTATGGCGTAATCACTTGTTGGAATGAGAACATGTGCAGCGGGTTGACAATGGTAAACAGGCGAATTTTCTTCACTATATAGGGCCCTGGCTTCTTACATCCGGGGCGTATAACAAAAGTTGCGAGTGCAAAATTACAGGCTTGTTCGTAAATATTGGTAGGCTAGTAGGCGTATCAGAAGGCTGAGTTGGGAACGGATATGGGGGTACCTGCGATGGGTGCGACTTGTTTTCCTACCGGTCGGCGGACATTGTTCTCAATAGAAGGCCGTTTTCCCGCCCCGCGTGAGAAAATACTGCCCGCAAGCTGATACGAAAAAACATCGCCCGCCAAGAAATAGCATACGACTCAAGAGTTTTGCACGATCAGCTTTTTCGCTTCCCCATATAAGTCTTTTCAGACGCCAACAATACACATTGGAGCGATTTCCAAACGTCCTATAAGATGCCCGGCTTACTCAAAGTCTGTACGAATATAACTTATGACTTTTAAGAAAACAAAAGTGTCCATTTTCTGAGCATTCGTTGTGTGTGTTTTATCAAGTAAAGTAAAAAAAAATTCACGTTGGCTGTGTTGTGGTCTCCTGGGGATAAATTAGAGTCATCTAAAGGTCATACAACTATTTAAACACCTAGATGGCAATGTCAAGCCGTACCCTTGACTTCTGTAAAGCACCCTCAAACATTTTCGTGACCCTCTAGTATCAATGACCTTAACCTCAAGTTTACATATTCATAACAGCAGCCTGAACGGATTGATACTTTTCAAATGATATCAGCGCCACCATAAAGTTGGTGTCGTGTGATCTTTTGCTAGAGTCGAGATAATATGTCATCATAAAATATTGATTTCTGACACCATGTGTCGAATGTGAGTTGACCTCGCCGGTGATCATAAAAACTATAATTTCAACCACTGAATCAACGATATATCTGAAGCTTGTTCCAACCATCATCCTATCCTACATATGTGGATACTTTTTAAACATCTGCAAAATGTCCTAGGGAGCTGACAGTTTTCAGATGATGAGAAAGAGATACTAACGTGTCGTTCCGTGAGGGGCATCTCATAACAAACGCAGCCTGTACACAAACGCCAGCCTGAATGTAGAAATGGCTTGACCATATTTCAAATATTATTAATTCACTTGTGACAATGTGCTTCAGTATCCTCAGGTTCGTTGGTAGCATTGAACCAAAATGTAGACATGAAAAGGAGCCCTATTGCGCAATGGCGTCAAAATAATCGATATATCATAAATTTCCAAAACTACAAGAATAAGTCTTCATCTTGTTCTCTGTTGTAATTAAAAAAAAGGAACGAAAATATCCAAAACCGACAAGCCAATAGTGCTGCCCTTGTCTGTCATTTGAAGATTTTTTGAACTTCATTAAATCCTTAAACCATAGTATTAGTTTCAGTACGTTTTATATGATTCAGGTTCCTATTGTTAACTGTTAATCAAATATGTTTACCCGTAACGCCATGATCAAGGAAATTCTTTATAATTAATAAAAAAGTTGATAACTGCAGAAAAAGCTGTTGAAGTCTCGAATCCATTTGAATGTTGACTTTCTGTCACAAGTACAACAGAGCCGATGTGTGTGTTTACATTATGATTATTATAACCGTTTAGCTTCTTTGCTTGGTTGCTAATGACAATAAATACACACACACGTGTGTCCATGGAAATATTGCGCGAGAAGGCACTCTCAAAGAAGTAGTGGAATGCCATATTCATAGCGCTCCACTTGTTGGAATGAGAACATGTGCAGAGGGTTGACAATGGTTAACAGGCGAATTTTCTTCACTATATAAGGCCCTGCCATGGCTTCTTACATCCGAGGTGTATAACAAAAGTTGCGCGTGCAAAATAACAGGCTTGTTCATAAATACCGGTACGCGAGTAGGCGTATCAGAAGGCTGAGTTGGGAATGGATATGGGGGTGCGATGGGTGCGACTTGTTTTCCTACCGGTCGGCGGACATTGTTCTCAATAGAGGGCAGACAGGGCCAGAAGGCCATTTTCCCATAGAAGGCTGTGAGTGTGATTTTGGTGTTAGGGGAGAACCATTTGATTTCGGGGGGGTATGGAGGAAGTGGGTATGGGAGCAATTTATTTTTCCTGTCAGAGTGACAGCAATTTTTTTTCTACTGTCAGACCTGCATAAATTTTTTCTCCAAATGGAGTAGCATTGCAATTTTTTTATTGGTCATCAAGTTTGTAATGCGTTGTATATGAGGGAGTCGTCATTATTTACGGCCTGAAACTCCGAAATTTCGAGTGCCCCCCGCAAACCATGATGAATTTGAGTAACCTTCCTCTCTAACTCTGAAATTTTGACTGATACCCCACTTAGAAAAGTTAAATACCAATACATGTAATTGTAAAATTTACAAAATACAGCAACTGTAAAGACCTTTCAAATCCTGATGTACCTGCTCGACTATCATCAGTTATATCATGATGGTTCAAAAAGGTGAACCCATCAAAATGAAATTCAAAGTCACAATAAAAAAGATATAAAAGCTCATGCAGTATCTAACCATATAGTATATTGTTTAATTTCAATGGGTATTATGACAGGGTTTTCACTAGGATATCTGACGGTGCAGAATTTGAAAGTACAGTGCGAGAACACGCGAGAGGCTTGGGGAAAGTGTCACCCCTATCTTGCATGGACATTTTTAAGATATTGATGCCTGCAATGGTGCAGTCTGGTGTAATCTGAGAGGTCTTTCTTTAATTCTTTTACTAAGTGAAACTGTAGAATACCCTAAGGGGGAGAGCACGAGAGGGGGGTTCCCCCTCTGGTATTGAAAATTTGAGAAATTGATATGTTTAATGGTGCAATCTGAGAGGAGTTTCAGTTTATTTTTGAACTCGGTAAAACTGTTTGAAAATGACATTGAACACTGATATTTTTTACATTTTTTGCATGATCAGTGTGTGAGTCACAATATTCAACAACCAAACAATGACAATACAATTTGCGAAAAACAGTTCTGTTTGCCAGAGACAGAAGACAAATGAATATACAGGAACGGAAAATCGGTGACCTTCTTGTGTCATTTCTCCAGCTGCCAGCTTCTAATGAAAACCCTGAATATGGCAAGTTAAGTATCAAAGTTGTCATTGAACTGAGGTAAATTAAAACATGTTTCTGTGATAAAGGATGAATCACAACAGGATGTAATTCACAACAGTTCAGTTTTGTCCTAGATCCTGTGAAATTTTGAGAAATTGATGTGCGCCACGGTGCAGTGTAGTGCAATCCGAGAGGTATTTTCATTTTTTCTTGACCAGTAAAACTGTTAGAAGACCCAAGGGGGAAAGCACGAGAGGGGGTGCCCCCCTCTCGCATTGAAAATTTTGAGAAATGGATGTGTGCAATGGTGCAATCTGAGATGTGTTTCAATTTATTTCGCAAAAAAAATTGAGTAACCCCCCCCCTCCTTCTTCCTCTCCACATTTTGAAGTTTTCAATTTTTTTAGTGACCCCCTCCCCCCTCACATTCCTCCGAATACATGGCGAGACATCGGTGAATCGATAATGCTTTGACCCTGGTCATGTGATCTCAATCCCCGGTAAACCAGTTTGTTGATTGAGTGATTCGTCTTAACGGTGTCTTAACACTAGTTTATTGACTCCTGTCTTGTGTTTTAAATTTTCACAATTTACAGAAGTCAAATAGTCCCCTTTAGATAGTGCCTATGCCATTGAGATATTGCAACAGAAATCCTGAAATATGATTTATTGGGTCAGAAAAGGGAAGTAAAACAATAAGTTTACTGAGGTGTAAAGTAGACCTATGTAGTGCATGCTTATATCATAAGTGCTGGGAAAAAAACATAAGAATTACTTGTGATAAAAACATTTGCGCCGCCTATGGCGGCGCGCCGCCAAAGAATACATGAGAATAAGGTTTCCAAATTTTGCTAATTTCTGGTGCATTGTGACAATTTTTTTCACTTCCGTCTGTTATGACAATTTTTTCCCCAGGAATAATTTTTTCCTTCCATCTCACCTGGTGACAATTTTTTTTTCCTCAAAATCTTCCATACCCCCCCCAGAAATCAAATGGCTCTCCCCTTATCAAATTCAAAGAGATCAAATTCGACTCGCCACCCCTGACTTTTGTCTTAATGGCTTGCTGGGTCTTAGTTAAAGAATAACACATGAGAGCGAGGGCAATATTACGATTTATTGCCTGCCCAAGGGATGGTAGTCATGATCGAAATACTGATGATGCCCGTGCCGTAGGCGAGGGCATCATCAAAATTTCGATCATGACCACCAGCCGAGGGCAGGCAAAAAATCGTGATTGACCGGCCAATAGTTGTGCCTCTTTCCCGTCATTTAAATATTTGATAATTGTAAATCATATATGTTTACCCGTACCGACATGATCAACTGAGATCTTTTATGATTAATAGAAAAATTGATAACTGCAGACAAAGCTGTCAAAGTGTCGAGTCTATTTGAATGTTCTATGTCCGGTACAGGTACGTCAGGGCCAATGTATGTTTTTACATTGTGTTTATTTCATTTGGCTTCTTTGCCTGGTAGCTAATGACATACAGCACACTCAAAGAAGTAGCTGAATGTCATATTTATAGCGCAACCACTTGTTGGAATGAGAACGTGTCAAGCGGACTGACAATGGTAAACCGGCGAATTTTCTTCACTATATAAGGCCCTGGCTTCTTACATCCGGGGCGTATAACAAAAGTTGTGTGTGCAAAATTAAAGGCTTGTTCGTAAATATTGGTAGGGTAGTAGGCGTATCAGAAGGCTTAGTTGGGAACGAATATGGGGTGCGATGGGTGCGACATTTTTCCGTACCGGTCGGGTGACATTGTTCTTATAGAGAGGCGGACAGGGACAGAGGGTTATTTTCCAATAGAAGGCAGGGAGAGTGATTTAGGTGTTATCATATTAAAATAGATCAAAATTTTACTCGTCAATACCCATGACTTTTGTCTAAATTGCTTACTGGGGATTAGAATGCCCGCTCGCGTGAGAAATAATGCCCACCAGCTGATGAGAAAAAACATCACCCGCCCGCTAAGAAATAGCATATGAAGAGTTTTTCCACGAACAGCTAAGCTTATTTGCCTATCCCTAATGAATCTTTTTGAAAGCCAACAATACACATTTGAGCAATTTCCAAACGTCCTATATGATACTCGGCTTACTCAAAATCTGTGAGAATATGAAAGTATTACTTTAAAAAATCAAAAGAGTCCATTTTCTAAATATTCGTTGTGTCTGTGTTTTTTCCAATGTGAAAAATATTCACGTTGGCTGTGATTGGTCATCTGGGGATAAATTGGAGTCATCTGAAGGTCACAAAACTATTTAAACAGGTAGATAGCAATGACACGCAGTACCCCTTGACTTGTGATAAAGCACCCTCAAAAATATTCGTGATCCCCCTCAGATCAATGACCCCACTTTCAAGTTTACTCTCAACGGCATCTCCAGTGCATTGAAACATTTTGATCTATATAAAGTTACCATACGGTTAGTGCTAGAAATGAGTGTCTGAGTAACAGTGGCGGGGAAATATTTCATTTCAAAATCTTACTTTCTGACCCCCCGTGTTGAATGTGAGTTGACCTTGTAGTTGATCAACAATAATCACGGCCTGTTTCAACCACCGCTGTGCACATGCGGCATGCTTTGCAAACACCTGCAATGTCCAAAATTGCTGAGTTTCGGGAGATAGTGTGAGTCAGGTAGTCAACGGGTGCCGTTCTATGAGTGTAATCGCAACCCGGCCCAGTCTAGGTAAAGTTACCATCTTGGTTGAGAAACCATATGAAATATCTCCCTTTCAATTCAATTGTCACAGTGTGCTTTGGTACCCTTAAAGGTCGGTGACAACAGAGTGAATCGAAATATGGACAACGTGGCAGGCAATAAGTGTGCGGTGTTAAAGTGGTTTGCCTCTAGCTAGCTCTTTTTCTTCCAATATACTCTCAACCAACAAACCAACAGTCCTTCCTTTGTCCCGTCATATTTATTTAATTTTCTTTGACCCCTATATTACTTAAATTTAACATATTTCTTTGATTAATGTTCTTGTTTTGACAGGTGTGATTTGAAGAATTGGGGCCGACTCGCAGCGATTTCGAAGCTGTTGTCCAATTGGTTGGCAGAATCGTACCGTTATAATGAAATAATACAAATAAACTCCCTAAGTTGCTGTGAATAGTGACAATCGACCAATCAGATATAACCTTGCAAACACGCTGCGAGTCAGCCGAAGAATTGTCACTCCTACTGGCATATTGAAAAAGGACCAGCTTGTGATATATAGAATGTTTAATAATTATCATGAACATCAAACAGTGTTTTTAATCAATAGAAATATTAATAATTGTAAAACAAACAGTATCCAAGTCACAAATATCTTTGAATTTTCGGTGTCGTGTACAAATGTGATAGCTCCAATATGTGCACTTTTGTCTTTGCACTTTTATTTTTATTAGTCCTGTTTGCTCTGTTTCTATAAACGACAAATTAATTATACATGTTGAAATATTGTAGAGTTCATATCACATAGAGAAGTAGCGGTGACCCATGCTTGCTTGCCAAAGTGACGTAGAGTGTTGGCCTTACTCTGCAGTGCATTGGGCCTCATCGGCATTTCGATTGAAAACACATTGCGTAACTGTGGTGGACACATAAGGTTCGGCAGTAGCCGACAAAAATGTTTTAGAAAAGCGCTGTTTGTAATAATTGAGCAATTTCTCGCGGGCGAGTTTGCCTCTTGGCGGGCTACGAACGCGAGTGGACCGGCATTTATTTCCCTATCAGTGGACGAAGAACAAATGCGAATGGGCGGACTTATTTTTCTCATTAGCAGCCAGGGGCTGACATTCGTTGAAATGCTCAGAGGCTCAGCGGTCAGTATAGCCCAATTAACTGTAGCTAGAAGCAATGTTTTGAACTAGTTCAGCTGGAAGCGAGCGTGATCTGCGTTGTGTTTTATGACGACGACAGGTCAGCTGGAATATTTCAATTGGTCAGAGCTGAGGTACGGAGAGGAAAGTAAAGGACTTGAAGAGTACATTCAAATCGGAAGGACAGTCAGAAGTCTATAGTCATATCTAAATAGAAAGGCAAGAATGTTACGCAGCGCCCCTGGACTTTTAATAAAACGCCCCTCAAAACAATTGGTAGCACCCAAAATTTTAGGCACAGCAGCAGTTGTACTAACTTTGATAATTTTGTCAATAGATAAGTTCATTTTATACATGTTGCGTTCCTGTTCTACTCCCTACAACATTTTAACTGTCCAGTATTCAGCTTGCCAACACAGCCTGTGTACGTGTACTGTGCATTTGTATTATTGACATAGCAGGATAGCAGGAAACTGTATTTACATTGCAAAGAAGTATTTTTAAAAATTATCAACATTTACAGATCCTATCCTGTTACAAGGTATACATCTTTGTTTTTCTTTTGAAAATTCAATGGCATTCATGCATTTTATCATAAAATGAGACATGGTTATAGATTTCATTTAATTATTACTAAAATTAGAACCATTGAATGACAAAAATATCTTATTTATTTTTCATCGAATTACCTACCAAACTATGAAATATGAAAATGTAAAATATAATAGGGAACCAAAATATCGTCAGGTCTCCTCTTTTACAAAGAGCAAAACTTTTAAGTCCCCCTTCTACTGCCCCAAGAATTTTACCCCCTCCTCCTCCAGCCACCACCCCTCACCAGTATTTGTCAATGCAGCCTTATAAATAAAAGCCTCAGTAAACAGCGATACCATACATTCCTGACATTACAACGTTTTGAAATTACCCACCGGTTTATTGAACAGACTTAAATTCTCTCTGACAATAGACAAAGCAATAATTCTTTCTTTGTTGTGACATTTCAGTACTTGTTTTAATTTGCTTAATCCCTGGTATTACCTTTGATATACATTTTTATTAATCATTTTCTTTTTAATTGCAGATGTAATATTTACCCCTGCTGGCACACGTCAAGTGAGACTAATTTATGAATAATAAAATCATTCATAACTAACTTCAAAACAAACAGTGTCTGGGTCACAAATTCCTTTCAACGTTTGGATTTCAATATAAGTGTGATTTGGCCGTTGTGTTTGCTAGTTATCTTGTTTTCATTGTGTTTATCTGTCTTTTTCGCCTATCGTTTTTCATGATAACAAATAAATGCGAACGTACATAGCGATGTACACGGTGATGCAAGCCTTATCTATGGCGTAATGTCTGATTGGATAGGGAACAGAGGCTTGACAGTAGTTGTAAAGTAACATTCATCAGCTTAGAAGGGCTTAGGTGATAGCAAAGATGTTAATATTAGGAAAAAGTTGTGAGCGATTTCTTGGCAGACGGGTGGGTTTATCTGATGACTTGGAACAAGTGCCGACTGGCGTGCGAATTGTTTCTGTATCCTCGGGCAGAGGACGGGCGGGTCGAGGACAATTGGCTTTCTCGTTGAGAGGTGAGAGGTGCTATTTATAGCTAAGAGTCTAAGCAAGCAGTACACCTCTGTTAAACGTTGCAACCCCAATTCTGATAATGTCTTCGGCCGGAAGAGAATATGACCGACTCTATCATATATGATAGCAAGAGATCAGCGAGAATTTTTCAATAGACAGTGTTGAGGTAGGAAGAGGGGCGAACTCATGGCCGAACAGGAACCAATATCATTATTTACGCTCCATATAGCGCCCGCCTCGAGGTTTTGCGTCATAAATCACGCTTAGTCAGTAAATTTCCTTCGGCAATGGCCGTTTCCAGACCGGAGTGTCACGAGTCACAGAAAAATCTTCGCTCTCACGAACGGCAGAATTCTGTTCTCTGTCAACCCGCTGTTTAATTTTTACCAGGACTGGTAAACAAAAAACACTGTACACACCAGATGCAATTAAAAATACTCGCCTTCAAAAAACGCCTACGGATACATTTTGCTCGAGCAAGGTCAGCTGACTCTGTATCAGTTAATTTGTTCATAGAGTTTCATTTATGCATTTACTGTAGCAAGGAACATTTCAATTACAATTTTTACAGATTTTCGCAATGACAGGCAAATTCATACGGCAATAAAAACTATTCACATCAAGATACGCTTTCCTATTACTTCATTTCCCCGGAAACCAGACACTATGACAGGGAATAAAAAAGGCACACTCACGAATTTATATCATGTGGTGCGTCATAAAGGACATATTTTGGTCATCAGAAGGTCATATTCACATTTAAACAGAAAGGGTATAACTTTACGAGGTGCCCCTAATCTTTTAATCAAACGCCCCTAAAAATGATTGGTAGCGCCCAAATATCGACGAACTCCAGCGCAAGTCTACAATATGATGACATCAGTCGTGAGATTAGAGTCATAATCCTGATATTAACTTTATAAAAGAGCTTGAGTTCAAAATTCTTGACTTTCTAGTAGTGGCTGGAAAAGATATAATCTTGAAATATGTTCTTTAACCTCATGTATTGCATGCGAGTTGACCCAGTCGACTATGCCTGGATTTGCTACGTGTGAGGCATGTTACAACCACGGTATATGAGTTTGCTGTTCAAACATATGCGCAATATGTCATAACGCTGAGTAAATATGACGCTGTCCAATCCTGAAATTCCAAAGTTTTACAATGATCAACCGGTTTATTGAACAGCGTTGGAAACTAATCTAACTGCAGACAAAGCAATAATTCTTTCTGTGTCGTGACATTTCAGTATTTGTTTTAATCTGCTTAAAACCTGGGATTGCCTGCGATATGTATTTTCATTAGTCATTTTCTTTTTAATTGCAGATGTAATATTTTTCCCTGCTGGCACAAGTCAAGTGAGACTAATTTATGAACAATAGAATCTTTTATAACTAACTGCAAAACAAACAGTGTCTGGGTCACAAATTCCTTTCAATGTTTGGGTTTCAGTACAAGTGTGATTTGGCCGTTGTGTTTCCATGTTGTTTGTTTTCATTGTGTTTATCTGTCTTCTTCGCCTATTGTTTTTCATGATGACAAATAAATGAGAACGTACATAGCGATGTACACAGTGACGTAAGCCTTAAGTTCATGGTGTAATGTCTGACTGGATTGAGAACAGAGGCTTGACAGTAGTTGTAAAGTTACATTCATCAGCTTAGAAGGGCTTAGGTGATAGCAAAGGTGTTCATATTAGGAAAAAGTTGTGAGCGATTTCTTGGCAGACGGTAGGGTTTATCCGATATACGAGTACCCCTCGGGGTGCGAATTGCTCATGTTTCCTCGGGCAGAGGACGGGCGGGCCGGGGACAACTTTTTCTCGCCGAGAGGTGAGAGGTTCTATTTATAGCTAAGAGTCAAAGCAATCTGTACACCTCTATTAAAGGTTGCAAGCAATATTTTCGGCCGGAAAAGAGTATTACAGGCTCTATCGTTTATGATAGCAAAAGCTTAGGTCAGGGAGAATTTTTCAACGGACAGAGTTGATGTAGGAAGGGGGGCGAACTCATGGACTCACTCCATTCAGCGCCAGCCTCGAGGTTTTGCGTCATAAATCACGCTTAGTCAGTAAATTTCCTTCGGCAATGGCCGTTTCCAGACCGGAGTGTCACGAATCACTGAATATCTTCGCTCTCACGAACGGCAGAATTCTGTTCTCTGTCAACCTGCTGTTTAATTTTTACCAGGGCTGGTAAACAAAAAACACTGTACACACCAGATGCAAACAAAAAATACTCGCCTTCTAAAATCGCCTTCGAACACAGTTTGCCCGAGCCAGGTTAGCTGACTCTGAATCATTTAATTTGTTCATAGATTTTCATTTATGCATTTACTGTATACAGTAGCAAGGAACATTTCCGTAACCATTATTACAGATTTTCGCAATGACAGGCAAATTCATACGGCAATATAAAACCATTCACATCTAGACACGCTTTTGTATTACTTCATTTCCCAGGAAACTAGACACTACAACAGGACATATTTTCGTCATTAGAAGGTCATATTAACGTTTAAACGGAAAGGCAGGAATTTTACTCGGCGCTCCTGAACTTTTAATCAAACGCCCCTAAAATGATTGGTAGCGCCCAAATATCGACGAACTCCAGCGCAAGTCTACAATAGATGACGTCAGTCGTGAGATTATGAATCTAAAACATTTTCCTGATATTAACATTATGAAAGAGCTTGAGTTCAACATTCTTGACTTTCTAGTAGTGGCTGGAAAAGATTTAATCTTGAAATATGTTCTTTAACCTCATGTATTGCATGCGAGTTGACCCAGTCGACTATGATTAAAAGACTGAGTTTAAAACCCTTGGATTTGCTAAGTGTGAAGCATGTTACAAACCACGGTATCGAGTATGCTGTTCAAACATATACGCAATAACGCTGAGTAAAAATGATGCTGAAATTCCAAAGTTTTACAATGATCAACCAGTTTATTGAACAACGTTGAAAACTAAAAGCAATAATTCTTTCTGTGTCGTGACATTTCAGTATTTGTTTTAATTTGCTTAAACCCTGGTATTACATTTGATATACATTTTTATGAGTCGTTTTCTTTTTAATTGCAGATATAAATAAAGAATTTTTACCCCTGCTGGTACAAGTCAAGTCAGACTAATTTATAAATAATAGATTCATTTATAATTAACAGCAAAACAAACTGTCAGGGTCACAAACCTCTTCGAACGTTCGGTGTCAAATAAAAGTGTGATGGAGCCGTTGTTTTCGCTTGTTTTTTGTTTTCGTTTTGTTTATTTTTTCTGTCTTCATTGCCTGGTTTTTCATGATAACAAATGTACCTACGCAGCAAATATTTGCGTGCATTGAAACATATTGCGAAGTGCGTTGAGGGGGCACACTCAAACGGCGCTCTTAGCTTGCTTACGCTGGTGATGTACAAGCACAGGGTAAAGGAGTCAGTCCCCTGGGTGGGGGAGGGGTTAGGTTCTTTGTGCACGATGGAAAGGAATATTCATAGGCAAGGATGGCCTCACCTCCCTGAGTCACGGGTGATATTTAAAAAAAAACCGTTGATTTTAAGCGATTTCTTGGCAGATGGGTGGGTCAAGTTTATCTGCTGGCAGTGAACGAGTGCTACGGGCGGGTGATTTCTTACCGTATCCGCGGGCATAGACAATTTTTCTCGTTAGCTGGGCACGGGTGTCATTTATTGCTAAGAGTCTAAGCGATGAGTAAAACTCTGTTAAACACCGCAAGCAAAGTTTAGAACGTCTTCAGCTGAAAAGAGCTTGACAAGCGTTGTCGTTTATTACAGCACAACGGTCATCGAGAATTTGTAATGGTTAGAATCTAGGTAGAGAGAGGGACGAACTCATGGCCAAACAGAAACTGTCATTCCATATTCAACACCTGCCTTGAGGTTTGTGTCATAAGTCGCTGTGAAACTAAATCTCTGTCGGTCACCGTGTCACAGACGAAGTAAGCTCTCACGAACAGGCTGTTTTCTTTTCCAAGTTGTTCACTGGTGAACATGAAAACGCTGTACCCACTACTCGCCTGCAAAAAACGCGTTCGAGGGCCGTTTTGCTCGAGCCAGGTCAGCTGAACCTATATCACTTAATTTGTTCAAAGATTTTGATTATCTTTTAATATGCATTTGCTGTAGCGAGGAAAATTTTCATCACCACTTTTACAGATTTTCACAACGACAGGCAAAGTCCTACGTTAATAACAAGCCATTCACATGAAGATACGCTGTTCTGTTTCTTTATTACCCCGGAAACTAGACACTACACGAGTGAGTGAAGAAACACATACTCACGAAGTTATATCACGGTGTGCCACTGAGTTGAAATCAGCTAGCTCCGCTTTGACTGTTGTGACCTTTGCACTAATCAAGCTCCATATTCTGGCAGCACGACTGCCCTCAACATAGTCACATCCAAACACCCGAGTGTTGAATGTTCAAGGAAATCCATAATAGAACACCATAATATGGTATAAAACCCGCAAGCCGTGGCTCCCGCGTAGACAAGTCTGTTCATAGAGACACTGAAAATAACACTGGCAGTTCAACCAAACCTGCCCATGACCGCACTAGATAACTGACCGGCGACGTCTTAACGATACGCTAAACCTAATATTTGCTTTCATACAAAACACATACGATTAGAAATATAGGTTGTGTCGGAATACGTGCCACTTGTTCTGACAGCGGATGTGACAAATCATATTGATAAACAATATCCATGCACTGTTCAAATATGACAGTGTTTACTGCGACCATAAAATATTTAAACAGTTGGACACAGTGTATTCTAGGTAAAATTATGATATTTGTATATACTGATTAAAAAATACACTCCATATTCGAATATATTTTCTTTGTGTCACAACTCATATATTTTGCAGTGTTGACGTATCTTCAAACGTCCGTGAACTCAGTTGAAAAGGGTCGGCCAGACGGCTTTCTGGACGGTACTATTTTTATCGTAAAATTTGACTAAATTCTGATGTCAGTACAGAGCGTAAATTTAGGCCTGCACATTTCATTTTTGGATTCTGCCACTTTTTGTTATTAGGGGCAGGGTCGATGAACTCAACTGGCAGCCTGTTTAATGTGTCAATCTATGAGTCGTATTGCTGGAGCACCCAGCTTCGACATAATTTCTGAGTAATTTGAATTCGTGTCTCTAAAGCTTACAACAGAACGTAGCCTGTACATAGTAGGTTTTACTGTAGAATTATTATCTGAAATAAAAAAGCACGGAGTCTGTGGTATGGCCCCTCCTGAAGGGACCGTGTCTATAGTAAACAACGGAGATTTACCACACCGTCACCTTGTATGTGTTGTCTGTGTGTTCACAATGACCGTATCTATTCTGTTTGAGACTGAGTGATATTGCTGTGTTTTTTCTTACGATATTCTTCGGCGACATTTAAAGTTAAAAAGATAAATTTAACAAACAGAAAAAACAGCGCCCTCAAATATACACGCGAAAAAGCTGCCTGCAACAACTGCAAAATAGATGTATGTTTCTATGTTCCCATTATTGTCTGTATTAAAATGGTATCATGCAATTTTTAGCATTTTTCTGATTCTCATTCGACAAGTAGACACCCTAAAGTATATGGGTATGGGTAAAGCCTTTGGCGTCAGCTATGACTGATGGCTATCAGCCAAATCGTTGCTGTATGGCACCAGATTAACCCATGCTCACAATTTAACGGCGGAGGTTAATTGTTCGGTGAATGCAAGTTGTGAAGTAGCTAACTGTGACAGTTTAATATCGCCTATCGCTGATCTGGCGTCGTGTTGTTGAACTTTATTTTTAGTGACCTTTTAAACGTCTTCGTGTACTGACAGATATAGAATTACTTTTGCTTCGCTCTATGTACCACTACACATTCCTGAGAGAGAGAGAGAGAGAGAGAGAGAGAGAGAGAGAGAGAGAGAGAGAGAGAGAGAGAAGAGAGAGAGAGAGAGAGAGAGAGAGTTCCACCTAAAGGAAAGACCCATTGAGGAAAATTCTGTTCAGATATCCTCGACGTGAATATCTTAATTTTGAACTTAAAGGTGTTTGGGGGAGAAGTTTGTTTTCCTTTTGTTTTTGTTTTTTTTTTGTTTTTTGTTTGTTTTAGCGTAAACTTGTTTTATGACAACTAGAGCGAACGCGCCGACCGTCTTAACATTGCAGTTGCATACCAGTTGTGCGGTCACGCTGAGGACACACTAGGGTCACCAGAAGTTCAAACTCATATTCAGACAGGTATATAGGAATTGACCCTTTGCCTTTCCATCACACCCTCTAGAAAGTAATGCTGACGCAATTAGAATGAACGACTACAAAATATCTCAAGTTTAAAGTTATTGCAGTACCTCAAGACTATATTAGAAATGTTTACTGTGCTTTCAGCGTTGTTGCAACGCATGCGGTACTATGGTTTACAATGACCTCTTACCCAAGTGCGATCAGATACGCCAAAACTAAGCGCGGAATGTCAAAGGGACCTCATGATTCGTCAACAGACTGGCGCTATTCATTTTCATTAGTTCAAATGTGACATTGTGCAACGGTAACAAAAGTTCGTTGAAGGCCATGGACAAAAAATGTAGACATTATGTCATGTGATAATAAGGATACATTGGCTTCGAATCAATCAAAATTTAAACTTTTGAAATTGAATATCTAAATAAAAATGATGCCAACTAAATCCTGAAATAAAAACTTTTGAAACTACTCGCAGATTTATTAAACAGAGTTGAGAATTCTGCATGTATGGACAAAGAAGTGTTTCCATCATTGTACAGAAATTTTATACTTATCTTTGTCACGTGGTAGCCCTGGTATTACTTTTAAAATATTTTATATGCTGGGTCATGTTCTTTTTATTACACGCGTAAATTAAAGACTGTTTACGCGTACTAGCACAAGTCAAGTGCGGCAATCTTATTATACGAAATGTTTATTAACATAAAAACAATCAGTTGCTGAGTCATAAATCCTCATAAATTTTCGATTTCAAGTACAAGCTGACTCTAGTGGACGGATGTGTTTGTTTGTTGTTTGCAATCGTTTTCTTTATGTTTATCTGTTATCTTTGTTTGGTTTGTTGTGCCTATGTACAAATGATATTGGCGTCCATGGAAACACTGTGGGACTCATTATAATGGACTTTCGGAAATACTAACGGCGCTCTGGGTGACCACTGTGTAAGCCGTTACTTGAATAGATTGAGCACCTATCAATCAAGTATTCTGATGTTTGTTTGTTTGATTTTTTCTTCCGTTAATATCAATTTAATTGAGGCAATGCTCAACGGTAACATTGTTCATTCGATAAGGATGTGGTGTTATTTTGAGGGGGACTGGTCGTACAGTATCCCTGAAACACTCGAAATTAGAATTATAGATATAAACCTCAGTGAAAATGACGCCGTACAATCCTGAAATTACAACTCACTGGACAGAGTTGAAATCTCTGACGACAAACAAAGCAATAATTCTTTCTTTGTCGTGACATTCGAGTGCTCGATTGAATTTGTTTAAGAACGGGTATTATATCTTTGATATACGTTTTTGTGAGTCATGTTCTTTTTTATTGCAGATGTAAATAAAGAATATTTACCCCTGCTAGTACAAGTGAAATCAGACTAATTTACAAATAATAGATTCATTTATAGGCCTAATTAATGCAAAACAAACAGTGTCTGGGTCACAAACCTCTTCGAACTTTCGGTGTCAAATAAAAGTGTGATGGAGCCGTTGTTTTCGCTTGTTATTTGTTTTCAGTGTGTTTATTTTTTTCAATCTTTTTACCTGGTTTTCATGATAGCAAATATAAGCGCACGTATGCAGCAACCATACATCCATTGAAACATTTGCGAGGTGCGTTGAAAGGGCGTTCCAAGCTTGCTTGCTTTGACGATGTTAAGTCGTATTATTTCTAATGTAATGGAAAATAAGATGATTTTAGGTCACTACTTGGCAGACGGATGAGTTAAGTTTATCTGCTTGCAATGAACGAGTGCAATTTGGCTTGGGATTTGTTGCCTTATCTGCGAGAATTGACGCACCACCTACGGACAATATTTATCGTTGGTTGGGCAGCGGTGTCATTTATTACTAAGAGTCTATAGCGATCAGCACAACCCCGTTAAACGCCGCGAGCAAAGCGTAGAACGTCCCCAGCTGAAGAGTGCGACGGGAGTTGTCGTTTATGATAGCAAATGGGCAGTGAGAATTTTTCAATGGTCAGAATTGATATACATGTGCACTCAATACAGTGCCCACGTCAAGGTTTGTCTTATAAATCGTATTGTCTGAAACTCAATTTCTATCCGCCACAGACTGTCACGAGTCGCAGTGGAAATTAACTCACACGAAGAGCCCATCTGTGTATTTGCTCTCTGTTGGCCAGCTGTCATCTTTTCCAAGTTATTTAATGGTAAACGGAAAGACACTGTACCCACCAGATAGAAATGAAAAAAAAACTCGCTTTCAAAAAACGCCTGCGAACGCAATTTTGCTCGACCCAGGTCAGCTGACCCTGTATCACGAAATGATGTTGTCATAGATTTTTCATTTTTAACATGCATTTCCTGTAGCCAGGAACATTTTAATCGCCATTTATACAGATTTTCGCAACGACAGGCAATGTGCTACGTCAATAAAAAGCCATTCAAATCAAGATACGCTGTTCTGTGACTTTATTTCAAGGGAAAGTAGACACTACAACGGTGAATGAAAAAAACATACTCACGAACTTATGGTGCGCCCTCGAGTTGAGCTCAGCAGTATAGCTCCGCTTTGACTGTGATGACCTTTGAACTAATCAAGCTCCACATTCAGGCAGCACGAATAGACCTCAATACAGTCAAATCCAAAAATCTCAGTTTGGGATGCACAAGGAAATCCATGATAGTACACGATAATATAGTATAAAATGAGCTCGCCGAGGAACTCCCGAGTCGACAAGTCTCTTCATAGATCGGAGACACTGAAAATAACACTGGCAGTTCAACCAAACCTGCCCATGACCACACTAAATCACTGACCGGCGACGTCTTAACGATACGCTTAACCTAATATTTGCTTTCATCCAAACACATACGATTAGAAATATAGAGATTGTGCCACTGGTTTTGACAACGGATGTGACAAATCATATTGATAATCCATGCACTGTTCAAATATGACAGCGTTTACTGCGACCATATTTAAACAGTTGGACACAGTGTATTCTAGGTAAAATTATGATATTTGTATATGCTGATTGAAAATACACTCCACCTTCGACAATATTTTCTTTGTGTCACAACTCATATATTTTGCAGTGTTGACGTGTCTTCAAACTACGATTTGCTCAGTTGAAAAGGGTTCGTCAGATGACTTTCTCGGCGGTATTCTTTTTATAGTAAAATGTGACTAAATTTTTATGTCATTATAGAGGGTAAATGTAAGCCTGTAGATTTCATTTACCACAGGATGTTATTAAGGTCAGGGTTGATGAACTCAACTGGCAGCCTGTTGAATGTAACAATCAAAAATAAGCTGTATTGCTGCAACACCCATCTTCGACAGAATTGCGTGGCATTTTAATTCAACTCTACTAGTTAACAACGGAACGTAGTCTCTACATTTTAATATATTTTGCGTCCTTCTAATGTAGGTTTTACTGTGGATTCATACATCTGAAATAATAGAGCACGGAGTCTGTGGTACGGCCCCTCCTGGAGGGATCGTATCTGTAGTAAACACCGGAGACTTACCACACCGTCACCTTATATGTGTTGTCTGTGTGTTCACAGTGACCGTATCTATTCTGTTTGAGACTGAGTGATATTCATGTGTTTTGTGAATAGAGATTACGATATCCTTCAGCGAGATTGAAAATGAAAAAGATAAATCAGCAAACACAAGAAACAGCGCCCTCAAAATACACACAAAAAAGCTGCGTATACCAATCGCAAAATAAATACATGTTTCTATGCTTCCATTATTGTGTGTACTAAAGTAGTATCACACAAGCAAGTTTGGCAAACTTTTATCAACTTTCTGATTCTCATTCGACAAGTAGACACTATAAGGTATATGGGCATACACATTAGAGCCGTTGGCGTCAGCTATGACTGCAGAGTTGATTTTGCTCGTTGCTATGATGGCTACAAGCCAACTCACTGCTGTATGGCACGAGATTAACCCATGCTCATAATTTAACGGCGGAGGAGACTGTTTGGTGAATGCAAGTTGTGAAGTAGCTAACTGTGACAGTTTAATGACACCAATCGCTGATCTGGCGTCGTGTTGTTTAACTTTATATCAGTGACCTATAAAACGTCTTCGTGAACTGACGGATATGGAACTAGAGTTTCCCTTCGATATATGTACCGCATTCCAGAGAGAGAGAGAGAGAGAGAGAGAGAGAGAGAGAGAGAGAGAGAGAGAGAGAGAGAGAGAGAGAGAGAGAGAGAGGGGGGGGAGGGAGGCAGACAGACAGACAGACAGACAAAGGCAGACACAGACAGACTGCAGTCTGACAGACGGTCTGACAGACAAAGACAGACATACAGACAGATAGACATAGAGGGGAGGAGAAGGGAGGCAAGGATGGATGCCTACTTTTCGGGGGGGGGTTATACGCCTTTAAAATTATGTTTAAAATATTCAAATTTGGCATACAATATTTTGTAGTGAAAAACCATAAACGAGGTGTGTTGATTATAAAATTTTGCAATCAAGTCTCGGATACACATCCCGTAATCTGACCCCGCTCTCAAGGTCTAATGGTATATCCCTTAATCACACTATCTCCGTGGTAAAGCTGAATGTTGAATGTTCTATATTTATCTCCCGGTCAACATGACGCCATGCTCTCCTGCTAACCGGCATGAATCGAAAATGTTTTATTTATATTTCCAACTTCAGAGAATACCAAGTGGTATTTAATGATTTTTTACTGCAACAAGCAAAACCATAATTAAGGTAGTACGCGCCTCAATTAAAATTCTTTCAAAGTTGTTCAAGCTTTTGGTACAGAAACAATAAACAATTTCCTGTCGAAATCGAGAATAAAATCGGGGGTCACGGTGCAAACTTTCGCTAAAGATAAACAAAGCTCAATATTGACCACACTTTAAATCCAAAATGGCCGCCATCTCTGTGTTAACTCAACTGGAAAAAAATAAAATTTTTGATTTTCACAAAACTAAGTCTGTGATAACCTTTTATCCTTAGTATGATTAAAACTGACCCCACAATAGACGATATTCCGCTGATTGCGAGATCTCGCGAGACTTTAATACATGCCAGTAGAAACAGGTTTCCAGCTTAGTAATACAAGTCAAACTTTGTATGGAACTAGAAAAAGTGCAGAACTGAGCAAAGATTGCAACTTCATATATTTTATGCAGTGTTTAACGTAATTAGCGACTTGTCCTGTTTTACGCAGTTTGTCCTGTGTTGCGAGAACACGTCCACTGCGAACCACATATTCTCGCAATATCTCGGAATGTCTCGCGCGGTTCGGAACATGGTCTATTGGGAGACTATAACAGTTACTTTATTGTAAAAAAAATTGAGAGTCTGAATATTTGTCTCCAGGCATGCTATGCTTCAATGGAAGATCCACTTCAGAAAAGCCTGTTCAGATGAGACGAATAATATACTACCTATAAATATTCGACGTGTATAAAGCCTGTAAGAATGTAAACGTAAACTCGAATGAGTGATGTTTGTTTGTTTTGCGTAAACTTATTTTATGACAAGCAGAGTGGACGCGCTGATAATGTTTCTGTCTTTCCAAAGGTGCGGTCTCATACAAGTTGTGAGGTCACCTGAGGACACACTAGGGTTGCCAGAAGTTTAAACTCATATTTAGAAAGGTAGATAGGAATTTGTGGAGCGGCACCCTTTGACTTTTTTTATCAGGCGCCGCCGAAAATAACGCTGACTCCCTTGTGTGAATCACTACAACATATCTCAAGTTAAAATTATTGCAGTACCCTTAGACTGTATTTGAAAAGTTTACCGTCCTCTCAGCGTTACGTAGCTAAGAATGCGTAAGCGGTGCTGCAGTTGAGTCGTTGTGTATTGATCACGCTCGGGTCCGTGTTTTTCGGCGGCGATGGCCCCTGACCCGAGCGCGAGAGAAACGCTGTAATAAAGCGCAGCCTGTGCATTAAAGGGAACTCATGTTCGTCTACATACCTACTAGCACTATTACTTTTCCTTGATAAATATGTGACAATGCGCCACGGTAACAAAAGCTCGTTGACAGAAACGGATCAAAATGTAGAAATTATGTCATGTGATAACCGAGGTGTTGTCTTGAGGTAGCTGAGAGTATAGTGGCTTCGAAGCAATTGGAACTTAAAATTTTGAAATTGGATATCTGAATAAAAATGATGCAGATAAAATCCTAAAATTAAAATTTCTGCAATTACCCGAGGGTTTATTGAAAAGAGTTGAAAACCATGCAACTATGGACGAAGCGATATTTATTGTCAAGACATTTCACACCTATTTTTGCTGAAGCCCTGGCATGTTACTTTTGAAATATTTTATAGGGGTCATGTTCTTTTTATTGCGGACGTAAATCAAAAATTGTGTTTACTCGTACTGTTACAAGTCAAGTGAGACCATCATATCATAAGTTCATAAAATTATTTATTACTGCAAAACACTCAGTTTCTGAGTCACAAATCTCTTTAAGTGTTCGATTTTAACTTAAATACAAGCCGACCGTATAGGGTGGATGTGTTCGTTTGTTGTTTGTCATCGTTGTGTGCATATTTGTCTTATATTTTGCCAGGTTTGTCATGCGCATGTACAAAACATATTAGAGTCCATGGAAACGTGGGATGCATTGAAAATGGACACTCGAAAAAAAGCGCGGCGCTCTAGAGTGACTTACTCCAGTGGTGTAAGCCTTTAATATCTATAGCGCCGCCACCGTTTGAAATATGAGCAGAGGTTTTGTGATGGTAGACATGTTGCGTTGGTTTATTAGTTCTGAAAGTTCGCGATCCATGACAATTTTCCCACTCAACGAACCTACGTAAAAATCATAAAAGTAACGCATACAACAGGTGCATCCACAAACCGGCTCATGGTTTACAGTGAGGGGAAGCCAACAAAAAGCATAGATATGGCAGACGTTATCGAGAATAGGGACACTCGGGCGGCGACATATGCCGAAAACTCGATCCTTATAACTCGTTACTGTTTACGTATACACCTTCATGAGAAGAGAGGCACCGTTCTGAAAGAAAAAATAATAATTCTGGCACGACATTGTGTGGTAAAGCTGAATGTTGAATGTTCTATATTGATCTTCCGGTCAGCATGACGCCCTGCTCTCCTACTGCCAGTGACCGGCATGAATCGAAAATAGTTCATTTGTATTTTCAACTTCAGAGAATACAAAGTAGTATTTAATGATTTTTACTGCAACAAGCAAACCATAATGAAGGTAGTACGCGCCTCAATTAAAATTCTTTCAAAGTTGTTCAAGCTTTCCGTACAGAAACATTAACCATTCCAGTCAAAATCAAGAATAAACTCGGGGTGGCGGTGCAAAATTTCGCTAAAAATAAACAAAGCTCATTATTGACCACACTTTAAATCCAAAATGGCCGCCATCTCTGTGTTAACTCGACAGGGAAAAAAATAAAATTTTTGATTTTCACAAAACTAAGTCTGTGAAAGCCTTTTATCCTTAGTATGCTTAAAAATGACCCCCACAATTGGTAGACTATAACAGTTACTGTATTGTAAAAAATATTGAGAGTGTGAATATCTGTCTCCGAGGCGTGTTATACCTTAATAGAAGATCCACTTAAGAAAAGCCTGTTCAGATGAGCTGAGTTATATACAACCTATGAATACTGGACGTGTACAAAGTCTGTTGGAATGTAAACGTAAACTCGAATGAGTGATGTTTGTTTGCGTAAACTTATTTTATGACAAGCAGAGTGGACGCACTGATAATGATTCTGTCTTTCCAAAGGTGCGGTCTCATACAAGTTGTGAGGTCACCTGAGGACACACTAGGGTCGCCATAAGTTTAAACTCATATTTAGAAAGGTAGATAGGAATTTTTGGAGCGGCACCCTTTGACTTTTTTTATCAGGCGCCGCCGAAAATAACGCTGACTCCCTTGTGTGAATCACTACAACATATCTCAAGTTAAAATTATTGCAGTACCCTTAGACTGTATTTGAAAAGTTTACCGTCCTCTCAGCGTTACGTAGCTAAGAATGCGTAAGCGGTGCTGCAGTTGAGTCGTTGTGTATTGATCACGCTCGGGTCGGTGTTTTCGGCGGCGATGACCCCTGACCCGAGCGCGATAGAACGCTGTAATAAAGCGCAGCCTGTGCAAAGGGAACTCATGTTCGTCTACATACTAGCACTATTACTTTTCCTTAATAAATTTGTGACAATGCGCCACATGTGATAACCGAGGTGTTGTCTTGAGGTTGCTGAGCCTGACAGTATAGTGGCTTCGAAGCAATTGGAACTTAACATTTTGAAAGTGGATATCTGAATAAAAATGATGCAGATAAAATCCTAAAATTAAAATTTCTGCAATTACCCGAGGGTTTATTGAAAAGAGTTGAAAACCATGCAACTATGGACGAAGCGATATTTATTGTCAAGACATTTCACACCTATTTTTGCTGAAGCCCTGGCATGTTACTTTTGAAATATTTTATAGGGGTCATGTTCTTTTTATTGCGGACGTAAATCAAAAATTGTGTTTACTCGTACTGGTACAAGTCAAGTGAGACCATCATATGATGAGCTCATAGAATTATTATATTGCAAAACAACCAGTTTCTGAGTCATAAATCTCTTTCAATGTTCGATTTTAAATTGAATACAAGCCGACCCTATAGGACGGATGTGTTTGTTTGTTGTTTGTCATCGTTGTGTGTGTATTTGTCTAATATCTTTGCCAGGTTTGTCATGCACACGTACAAAACATATTAGCGTCCATGAAAACGTGGGATGCATTGAAAATGGACACTCGAAAAAAAGAGCGGCGCTCTAGGGTGACTTACACCAGTGGTGTAAGCCTTTAATATCTATAGCGCCGCCACCGTTTGAAATATGAGCACATTTATTGTGGTGGTAGACATGTTGTGTTTATGAGTTCGGAAAGCTCGCGATCCATGACACTGTGAGATTTTTTCCCAATCCACGAACCTACGTTAAAATCATAAAAGTAACGCATACAACAGGTGCATTCACAAACCGGCTCATGGTTTACAATGAGGGGGGAAGCCAACAAAAAACATAGATGTGGCAGATGTTATCGAGAATAGGGGACAATCGGGCGGGACACATATCCCGAAAACTCGATCCTTATAACTCGTCACTCTTACGTATACACCTTCATGAGAAGAGAGGCGCCTTTCTGAAAGAAAAAATAATAATTCTGGCACGACATTGTGTGGTAAAGCTGAATGTTGAATGTTCTATATTTATCTCCCGGTCAACATGACGCCATGCTCTCCTGCTAACCGGCATGAATCGAAAATGTTTTATTTATATTTCCAACTTCGGAGAATACAAATTGGTATTTAATGATTTTTACTGCAGCAAACAAACCATAATTAAGGAAGTAAGCCTCGATTAAAATTCTTCCAATGTTGTTCAAGCTTTCGGTACAGAAACATTAAACCATTTCCTGTCAAAATCAAGGATAAAATCGGGGGTCGCGGTGCGAAATTTCGCTAAAGATAAACAAAACTCAATATTGACCACACTTTAAATAAATCCAAAATAGCGCCATCTCTGTGTTAACTCAACAGGAAAAGAATTTTTTGATTTTCTCAAAACTAAGTGTGTGATAACCTTTTATCCTTAGTATGCTTAAAAATGACCCCCACAATTGGTAGACTATAACAGTTACTTTATTGTAAAAAAATTGAGAGTCTGAATATTTGTCTCCAAGGCATGCTATGCCTCAATGGAAGATCCACTTCAGAAAAGCCTGTTCAGATGAGCCGAAAATATACTACCTATAAATATTCGACGTGTACAAAGTATGTTAGAATGTAAACGTAAACTCGAATGAGTAATGTTTGTTTGCGTAAACTTATTTTATGACAAGCAGAGTGGACGCGCTGATAATGGTTCTGCCTTTCCAAAGGTGCGGTCTCATACTAGTTGTTAGGTCACCTGAGGACACATTAAGGTCACCAGAAGTTCAAACTCATAGCCACGTAATTACCGATTGTAGGTATGATACAGACTGAGGATCGGTTGAATTTTCGCACTTCCAAACTTTCGTTTTGGGAGGGGAGGGGGTTTGAGGCCAAACGAACTTAGTTGCGTTTACCGTGCACATGCTCTAATTATCCACGGCCCCTAAGCCAGTGTCATGTATTTTACACTTTCTGGATATTTTCGACACCTTAAGTAAACACTGGACGCAAATAATGACACGTACTCAAAGAGGCGCGCTGTGTCATAATATACAGTACGCCATCAGTGGTTTATGACATATTGTAAATATTTCCTTCGTTTAGAATATCCAAATTTGGTTTTCACCTCTGCAACTATGGACGAAGCAATAATTATTGTCCAGACATTTCACACCTATTTTTGCGAAAGCCCTGACATTATTTTTGAAATATTTTTATATGGGTTTTTATGTTCTTTTTATTGCGGATGTAAATCAAAAATTGTTTACCCGTACTGGTACAAGTCAAGTGAGACCATCATATCATAAGTTCATAAAATTATTTATTACTGCAAAACACTCAATTTCTGAATCATAAATCTCTTTAAATATTCGATTTTAACTTAAATACAAGCCGACCCTATAGGACGGATGTGTTTGTTTGTTGTTTGTCATCGTTGTGTGTGTATTTGTCTAATATCTTTGCCAGGTCTGTCATGCGCACGTACAAAACATATTAGCGTCCATGGAAACGTGGGATGCATTGAAAATGGACACTCGAAAAAAAGAGCGGCGCTCTAGGGTGACTTACACCAGTGGTGTAAGCCTTTAATATCTATAGCGCCGCCACCGTTTGAAATATGAGCAGAGATTTTGTGGTGGTAGACATGTTGCGTTTATGATGAGTTCAGAAAGCTCGCGATCCATGACATTTTTCCCACTCCACGAACCTACGTAAAAATCATAAAAGCAACGCATATAGCAGGTGTATCCACAAACCGGCTCATGGTTTACAATGATGTAGGTCAGGGGCAGCCAACAAAAGCTCGAAAGATTATTTTATATATCATGAAATCAGCATAATTTTATGATCCAGATTGATGTGTGTTATAACCATAATTATGAGTGTGAACATAGCAGATGTTATCGAGAACAGGGGACACTCGACGCGGAGACACATTTTACGAAAAATCGTGAAAACTCTTTAACTGACTTTCAGTTTACTACGTTCTGTCCTTGGAATTGATAATATAAGTATTTGGACTTGTAGTGTCAGATATGCGATCATGCTGTATATTTTTGCAAGCACAGGGGGGGGGGGTCGCTGTGAACACTTGCTTTCACACTAGAACGACGATCTGTAGGCTGATCCCCTGCTCCATTTCTGCTACTGGCTGCGCTGCTAAAGAAATAGGGTCAGGCATGGTTATGATTGGTACGAGTGCGGTGATTGCGTTGAATTTATTTCTTACTTGTATCTACTTTCGAATGTAGATTTCGTATGCCCATGGAGTCATTTTACCTCCATAGTTTTCCCGAACCAAGCATTCTAGGTCGACATTGAATGAAAAAAAAGAAAATTGATTTATTTTTGAGTCATTGCCGTGCATGCCAAAGGTCACCATGGTCACCAGGTCACGTCTAAGAAAAAAATCTTAAACGATAATCGTCTTTTCAACACTAAATACCATCATGGAGAACAGAGTCGGAGACTTAAAAGTGAAGTCGTGCAAATAACTTCAACGTTTGATATTTCGTCATTTAATTTCCGAGCTTGTCACTGTGTAGACGTGCTGATCACATGGTCTTTTCAGGTGACTGTGCTCATTAATATGGAGTCAAACATAATCCCTTACCTGACCCTCATGGGTCAGGGAACCAGACTGCTAATTCTCTTCCCCATCTCTGTCGCTGGCTGCGCTGTGCTCACTCAGAAAGGGTTCCGTTTGTGCCATTCTTTCCGTTGCTGTCACCGCGGATGCGTAGAACAAACTACCTCGTACTAGTCGTAGCGTTTAGTTGTGTTCGGCGTCAGTTCGGGTCTTCTCGGAGATTTCCGAATGGCTGCATGCCAAGTCAGTTCGAATTTCTTTTGGATTTTACTGATCGAAACGTCGATAGTTCTCAGAAGCGATTTCGCAATCAACTGACTTGCATCAGAAAAGTTGCCAGAAAAGTTACTTGTGAGTATCGATATCTCTTGAAGAAAACCAGCTCAGATTACGTCACATGATAAGGTCCTCTTCGATGTCCCTTCAGAATGCAATTCTGTCACAGAATTCCATCGAAACTTCCAATTTTTAATGACTTTTACTCGCTACGCCTACATCATATAGCGACAGTGGCCATTCACCTATTTCGACGTATCACTCCCCCCAAAAAAAATTTTAAGTACAAGACCTCGACTAATCACAAATCGATTTCACCAGATAAATAAAAAGAATGATATGCAAATTGAGAATAAAACTTAGAAATTCAAACAGGAGAAATATAGACTAGCAAGTAGTTATCCTACAAATTACATCCTAAAATAATTGATTGTTTTAGCGACGTATTGACAGTAAACCAACTATCAGTAATAAACGCATTATGTAATCAGATACTAGGGCTGATCAATTGATAAAACGTGGGGCATAAACCAAGGTATCAATTTGCCGATATAAACATGGTTTATAATCTGGATGGATTAAAAGGGTTTCTTATACTTAAAAGACTGTTTATTGCATTTTCCCTTTACACATTTTAATGTTCAACATTCGTTGAATTATTTATTATTTACTTATTCATTTATTATTTTAATATTTCTCACTAAAATAAAACATTAAAATGTGCATATCTCAACTTGGAAACACACACTGCTCACATTTGTTTAATCGATCGAGAGTTTCACCATAAGTTTATCCGCGGGGTACATTTCGATGGCCATAGTCAACATTCTTTGAAATGCCCAATTTCGATCAAATTTGCATATTCTAAACGAAGGAAATATTTACAATATGTCATAAACCACTGATGGCGTACTGTATATTATGACACAGCGCGCCTCTTTGAGTACGTGTCATTATTTGCGTCCAGTGTTTACTTAAGGTGTCGAAAATATCCAGAAAGTGTAAAATACATGACACTGGCTTAGGGGCCGTGGATAATTAGAGCATGTGCACGGTAAACGCAACTAAGTTCGTTTGGCCTCAAACCCCCTCCTTCCTTTCAACATTAAAGTTTGGAAGTGCGAAAATCCAATCGTTCCTCATTCTGTATCACCTACAATCGGTAATAACGTGACTATGAATATACTGTGTTTTCAATCTGGTTCGAACTCACAACATACAGCATCCAGTCACCTAGTGAAGAAGCAACAGACAGAAATACTCGGCCAAATCACGCATCACGCATACGCTCCAACCACCACTTGCATACCCCCTCTGAAACCATTTTTTTCTCCGCACGGTGATCGAAATACAGCCAAATCCCCTCCCCCTCCTCCTCGGCGAAAGTTGCATTTGCCATGCGCGAGTTTCAATTATCCACGGCCCCTTTGCATGACAACTACGATTCCGCCTTCAACGTTTTATATTTTATGTGCTTTCTGTGCCACCTGTTATGCCATATGACTATGGCAATGTAGTCGACTCCTTTGGTTCTTCCCAATACATCGATTCGATGTCAGAAGCTCTCGGCAATCACGCGTCCCTCTTTCCACAGGTCTCATAAACATCGAAAGGTATTTCTAGCAAAGTTTTGTTGTAGCTAATAAGTTCAACAGAGGGCGCTGCCTAGACCCCCCCCCCCCTCCTCCAGTCGCCTGTCTTCTCTTAGCAGTAGTTACTGGCTGTGGGCCTACGCGTTCACCCCAGGATCTACGCAACATCCTACCACTTAGCGCGACAGTCTGCTGAAGTGTACTCCTTCAATTTATCTTGTTTTGATATTAAATGCCCACAGACTTGGAGGAAGTCTGAAGGTCAGCGACATTATCATTGAGCCCCCGCTGTATGAACTGCCTACTCCGAACAATAACACACGTAACAAATTTACATCAGTGAATCGGTTGATTTCTGTCATCTGATGCCTGTTTTTAAACATCTGAGCACGATATAGGATATTTAACCGTTTACATCATTTAATAGCTTTATATTTTGTCGTTGTCAGTTTGTACATATCTCTATTAACGTGTCTGTACCGTCGGCAATGGGCAGTAACAAAAATCCACAAAAAAACATTCGATATTACCTGAGCATTTATAGCATGTTACCCTTAGGTACACGTTGAATCCATTTATCAAGTTGTCCAGCTACTGTACTTCACCTAACACTGCAAGTGAAGTCTTTTAAGGGAAATAGGCGACTTCTCGTCTCAAAGTGTGCAGGTAGGGAGCAAGATTTGAACGGCAGAATCTGGATCGGCAACAATACGGAAACAAAGTATGCTCATAGTTTTGTTTTAGTTAGTGATCCCGTCTTTTGATTTCGTGTCAACTCCATAATCTGAAAAACGTCACTCAGCACGTAACCCTTTAGCGCCTGTCAATTTTGATTGTATAAATCTAATAATTTTTGCGTAGAGGGATTAGATCCTGTATCGGTCGATCATGACTGACACAACGCCCATTGATATGTCGTTCTTGGGATTACACAATTGTCGGCAGCTCTAAGTTTGGCGCCAACTATCCAGTTGCCATGCAGGACAAATTTTGTATTTCAACTTCGCCTTCGTCGAAAGTAGAATGTGATAGCACCCGATATGCATTTTATCTTTAAATATTCGTATTATTGCATTTTTCTTCCATATTTCTTGAAAACACAGAACTTTGTACAAAAGATCTATCAACACCGACAAGTCATGACGAAAATCGTCGGCTCTTCACATGTGTATATGATTGATGGCGCTCTTAGGTCGTGTCTCAACACACGCTGCGAAAAGTGACATTAGAAGAATGGTACTCACATGAACCAAAGCCTTCTTTCCGGCTAATAAATCCAACCACAGTTTCGCCGACTTTTTTAATTGGATCAACAGATGATGAAATACTTGCGCGCTTTAAAAACTAGGACATTGCTAAAGTTCTCCCTTTTATGTCACGCGCGACTCACAACGCTTTGAGAAAAAATTTCTGCATCACAATGTTTTCATTAGAGATCAGAATTTTTTCGCCTGGACGCAAGAGGACATACAGAATCAACTAAAATGTACACACATTTTCGTGTAAGCGTTTTAATCCTTTGAGTGCTGTAATTTTCCCCACCTAAATTTTAGTGCAACATTTTACCAATTTTTATGATTTGTTCAGTAGTTTTTTTCAGTAATTTTGGAGCAAAAGAACATAACTTTTCATTGACTTTAATTTTTTATCAATTTTTTGGGAAATATTTGAAAAATAAATTGTCATTATTTTAAAAATTGTCTGCGTTATATTTTATGAAGGCAACAAAATGCGCGGAGACAATAAAACAAATTTCCTTAAATTAGGTCTCCATAAAAACATAACAGGGCATTGACCTCACAACAAGTGCTCAACGTTTTCATTGCCATGTAATTCCACATCATGTTTTTAGCACAAAAGGAGAACATTCATAAAACCTTTAATATTACAACGAAAACTTTAAAAAATTACAACTCTCTGTGAAATTTATATCGCATTCGAAAAGTTGTTGAATGTGTTTGTTAGTTATTTCTCTTAGTTGTTGACAATGCCTTGCCGTGGCTGCGCGTTTCGATAGAGCCTCGTAGAAAGCTCTTAAGACCCGGGTTCAACGATCACTTTTTCAAAGGCCTCGTATCCATGGAAACAAAATATACGGCACAACAAGCCTGAGTTATATTCCCGCTAAATGTACCTTATAAACGCCGCCCAATGCTAATGCTCTATGACGATTTTCATAAGAGAGAGAGAGAGAGAGAGAGAGAGAGAGAGAGAGAGAGAGAGAGAGAGAGAGAGAGAGAGAGAGAGAGAGAGAAGTCTGGGAGAGCTCTGAAAGGACTCAAAGTGGCAGGACATACGTCAGCAGGCGTGGAGAACATCATACAACCAAACTTCAAATATCTGCAAGACGACATGTAAGAATGTAAGAAATTTAAAACCAGCGTCTTGGAACGGGTTGACGAATAAGATAGGTACTGGAATGGACAAAATCATGACACTTCCTCACTTCCTCTGGGTACATACTTAAAATACCGTCCCCAATTGGAAATGTTACAGCAAATCATTACATTGCCATTAAGGGACTACTCAAAGCCGATTTAAAAGGGAGGCATTAGACGTTTATGTATTCTAGCACCGTGATGCCTTTGATAGGCGACTGAAAAAAATATCACAGAAGTAATTATTGACGGTATTTCCTTTGGATAATCACACCAAGAAAAAAAATAATATCCTTCCCTCAATTCGTCTCCGCTTTCTAACGATCTATGCAACAAATATTTATTTAACCCAGATAACATTTGTAGATATATTCTCTCTAGCCGGTTGCTTTTTGTTGTTACGTGCAGAGAAAACGAACAAAAGGGTGAACTCAGCAGTTAACGTTTAAACAGAATTTATTACAAAAATAAAACTAATTGCTAAGTCAGGGATAGAGTACAAGCTTTAAAAGTGTACAGACTACTTATCTCAGCTGGGACGGCAAAGCTCCAGTCTCAGAGTTGTAACAGTCAGTCGAATGAATGAACAGTCCTTTGGCTTGCAGGCTTGAAGCTGCACAAAGTCCACAGTATAAATCCAGCGTTGACAGTGAAGGTCTTGAAAAGTCTTGAGAATGACTACTGCTGGAGTTTAGTAACACACAAGAGACACGATCCCAAAAGTCTGACTGGAAGCTGTGCACGTCCCTTTTATAAAGGCATATAAGAACAATCTAGAACTTTTATTGACATGCTAATTACTGTTCTAAAATTATCTCCCTTACACAACTAATCAACTTTCCAGAACATTCCAAACATGACTAATTGAATTCAAGGTTGTGAGGTCATCAAGGGCAGTGACCTTGAGAATGTTCTAGACTAATTGAACTCAGGTCATGATGAGTGTGTGGGGGGAATGACCTACATAACACACCCCTCTTCAAAAAAGAAAATTTTTCAAAGAAAAATCTTTCTTTTACAAATGTAATCTTGAAAAGGATTTAAGTACTCAAATTTTGTTTTACTCTAAAGTAAAGTTTCTTGAAAGTGAACAACAATAAAATTTCTTGAAAGTGAACAACAATAAACTCTAAATACGAGAGAGACAGTCTGCAATTAAATTGTCTCTGCCTTTGATATGTCTAATGTCAAGATTAAACTCCTGTAACATTAAACTCCATCTTAGCAATCTCTGATTTTTGCCTTTAAATTTCTGCAGAAAAACAAGAGGGTTGTGATCAATATAAACCACTATTGGCTGATTTGAAGAAGTAACATAAACTTCAAAATGCTGTAAAGCTAATATCAAAGATAAACACTCTTTTTCGATTGTAGAGTAGTTTCTCTGGGATTTGTTAAATTTGCGTGAAAAATAGCAAACAGGATGATCTATACCATGACTATCCTCTTGCAATAAAACAGCACCAGCAGCCGTATCACTAGCATCTACAGCTAATTTGAATGGCAAAATGAAATCTGGTGCAGACAACACTGGGGCACTTTGCAGTATGGCTTTAAGTGTATCAAATGCCTGTTGGCATTGCTCTGACCAAACGAACTTTACTTTCTTTTTAAGTAAGTTAGTCAAAGGCTCAGTAATTGTGGAGAAATTTGGACAGAATTTTCTGTAGTAACCAGCCATACCGAGAAAGCGCATCAGTTGTCGTTTGCAGTTTGGTATGGGAAAACTTGAAATGGCACTGATTTGGCATCAACAGGTTTTACCTCACCCTGTCCTACAGTATGTCCGAGGTAAGTTACCCTTGCCCAACCAAACTCAGATTTGGCAAGGTTGACAGTCAACATTGCTTTGCTCAGTCTCTCAAAGAACTTCCGCATGAGCTTGATGTGTTCCTCCCAGGTGTCACTATACAGGACGACGTCGTCAACGTAGGCTGCACACCCGTCTAGCCCGGATATGACGTCGTTGATCATCCGTTGGAACGTTGCCGGAGAGTTCTTCATTCCGAATGGCATCACCTTGTACTGGAACAATCCGTCTGGTGTAACAAAGGCGGATATTTCACGAGCACGATCCGTCAGAGGGACTTGCCAAAATCCCTTCAGTAGGTCAAATTTTGTCACATACTTGGCTTTTCCCACTCGGTCGATGCAGTCATCAATCCTCGGGATTGGGAAAGTGTCTGTCTTTGTTAAAGTGTTGACCTTCCTAAAGTCCGTGCACATACGATAACTGTGATCTGATTTGGGAACAAGTATGCACGGCGAACTCCAGTTACTTTTACTGGGTTCAATAAAGTCATTGTCCAGCAGGTATTTGACTTCTTCCTGGAGATATTTCGCTTTTGTTGGATTCAGTCTGTATGGATGTTGTTTTACAGGCTTACTGTCCCCAACATCAACGTCGTGATAGATGACGTTTGTCCTCGTTGGAACATCTTGAAACAGGTGTTTATATTCGTGGAGCAGTTCTTTCACCTGTTGTTGTTGTTCTGGCTGGAGGTGTGCCAACTTTGTAGATTCCAGCTTCTCCAGGATTTCTGAGTTCTGAAGCTTGACCGAGCCCAGCTTTGAGTTTAGAGTATTTTCACTCAAGTCAGTTTCAGTATCACTATCTTCATAATGGTTTGAACTGACTGCACTGACAGGCTGAGTTATAGTAGGATTATCCCTATCCAAATATGGCTTAAGCATATTTATGTGACATAGCTGTTTTTGTTTTCGCCTGTCAGGTGTTATTATGATGTAATTTAAATCACTCAATTTCTTATCATTAGATATGGCCCAAAGTAACGAGCATGGAGTGGTTTGCCAGGAATTGGAAGTAGAACAAGAACCTTTTGACCGGGTTCAAACTTCCGTTTTGAGGTGCTTTTATCATATTTGGTTTTCATTGACTGCTGAGATGACTCAAGATTTTCTCTGGCTAATTCACATGCTTTAGAGAGTTTTGTACGAAAATCTGAGACATATTGCAAAATATTCAGACAATCATCATCGTCTGATAGGAATTTCTCTTTAATGAGCTTGAGTGGGCCACGGACTGTATGTCCAAATACAAGCTCAAATGGGCTAAAACCAAGAGACTCTTGAATTGACTCTCTAACAGCAAAGAGCAGAAAATGAATTCCTTCATCCCACTGCTTCTCTGTGTCAAAACAGTAGGTCCTAATCATGTTTTTCAAAGTTTGATGAAATCGCTCAAGAGCACCCTGACTTTCTGGATGATAGGCGGATGACCTATACTGTTTAATGCCTAGCTGATCCATTACTTGTTGAAAAATTCCAGACATAAAGTTGGAGCCTTGATCGGACTGGACACATTTAGGGAGGCCGAATAAAGTGAAAAATTTGACTATAAGCTCTCACTATAGTCTTTGTCTTTATATTTCTCATGGTATGGCTTCGGGAACCGGGTTGATGTACACATAATTGTCAACATGTACTCATTTCCTGATCTTGTTTTTGGTAGGGGCCCAACACAGTCTATTAGTATCCTACTAAATGGTTCTTGAAATGCAGGAATTGGCTGTAAAGGGCCTTTGGAATAGTCTGATTTAGCTTTCCTACCATTTGACATGTGTGACAAGTTTTACAGAAATGTGCTACATCCTGCCTGAAATTAGGCCAATAAAAGTGACTGAGAATTTTATGATAAGTTTTCCTGACTCCTAAGTGACCAGCCCAGGGAGTTTCATGGGCCAGGCGCAATATTTCAGCACGGTAGGGCTTTGGAACCACAATTTGATGTTTTATAGCCCAATCGTCATCAACCAAAACATCTGGAGGTCTCCATTTACGCATGAGAATACCAGACTTTGTATAATAGGAAACAGAGCTATCTGAAGTTTTACCTTCATCATCTACCCTGTCAAACAAAGACAAAATATCTGGGTCTTTGTGTTGTTCTACAATGAGATTTGATCTAGAAAATGTCTGACTTTGGTCAGCAGAAGTTTTACTGGAAGTTTCAAATCCACGAGGGATAACGGAATGATCCGTGTCAAACACCTGACTGAGAAAGGTGTCATTTAAGTCAACATCTGTGACATTATTTTTGAGAGTATTTTGATTCTCGGAAGTTTTCTTTGACATGGCTCGAGTAATGGCACATGAAGGAAATAAATCGGGTATCTCTTGTTCAATTGGCTCTGGATCCTGATCTAAAGTAGGATTATCAGTCACAAGTGGATTAGTAATGACCTTGTCCCCAGCAAGGTCGTTTCCAAGAAGAAGGTGAATCCCTTCAAAAGGCAAAAAAGGCCTAATACCTAAAGCCACAGGTCCAGAAACAAAGTCCGAAGACAAATAGACATTATGGAGAGGAACAGGAATAAAGTCATCGCAATCTACCCCTTAATAAGAACTTTAGAACCTGAAATGACTTTTCAGAAAACGGCAGGGTATCTGCCAACAAAAGAGACTGGGAAGCCCCGGTATCTCTTAAAATTTTGACAGGGTAGCGGAAGAAAAATCACTAGAAAGTGATATAAAACCATCATGAATAAATGGTTCGAAAATACCCATAATGCTATCTTGAGAAGAATTGACCTTGACCTCATTAATTGGGGATGAGAGGGGTTTAACCTCAGAAAATGTGTTGCACACATTATTAGACTCTAATTGAGTTGATGAAGAAATAAAGCCGGTTGGCTTAGATCCACTTTGACCACTTTGACCTTCACGTTTCTTTTCAATTTGAAACACTCTGACATTAAATGGCCGTCTTTCTTACAATAATTACAAGAAAGTGTACCAAACTGTTTGTCAGAAGGAGATTGAGACTTGGGATCTGATGATGTGTGAGTGTTACTTAAATTTTGTGAACTGTTGTCATTTGATTTCCTACTCTCCTTTGAGAAATTCTTGGATGAAAAGGAGGAGTTAAATTTACCTGCATTGTTTCTGTATGAAAAGGACTGGGATGGTTTGCTGAGAAATGAAGATTTGTGGGTCAATGAATAATCATCGGCCAAACGTGCAGCGACCTCCAATGTATCTGCCTTTTGTTCATTGATAAACGTCTTGATGTCACTCCGATGCACCTCTTAAATTCTTCAATCAAAACAGCTGTCGTAATTTGTCATAATTCTGACTGACCTTTTCAGAAGAGCACCAACGATCAAACAGTTGTTCTTTTGTTCGAGCAAATTCAACATAAGTTTGATCTTTCGCCTTCTCACAATCCCTAAATTTCTGACGGTAAGCTTCAGGCACCAACTCATAACCCTGAGAATTAATTCCTTCACAGAATCATAATCTGAAGCCTGCTCTACTGACAACTGAATGTAAATTTCTCTGGCTTTACCCACCAAAGCACTCTGCAAAAGCATAGACCAGGACTCCTTAGGCCAATTCAGACTCTGAGCAATTTTCTCAAAATGGAGGAAATATTTATCAACATCCTTTTCTTGGAAAGGGGGAACTAACCTGAAATGCTTAGTGATGTCAAAATTGTCTGAAGGGAAGAATTTTCCTGACTTTCCAAGCTCTAAACGTCTCATTTCTAACTGTAGTCGATGTTCTTCCAATTCTCTCTCCTTTTCTCTCTGTCTTTCTTCCATTTGTAATTCTTTCTCTCTCATTTGTAATTCTAGTTTCTTGATCTCCAAATTTGTCTGCATTTCTAATTCTAATTTTCTGAGTTCAGAGGTAGACTCGGGCTCATAATCTTTCAGGGTGGATTCCTCAAATTGGCCTAAATCAACTAGATGTTTGGCAATACGGTACTGTATTTCCCTCTTGCGCATAGATCTTTTGACTTCTACTTTAAGGAAATTGGCCAGTGTTATGAGGTTGTCTTTTCTGAGGGAATTAAATGTGTCCTGATCAAGGTCATCCATAAATTCGTCTGGTTTAAATTCCGCCATGATTAAATTTCGCTGAGTTCACAGTATACAGTAGTTTTGAAAAGGCTGTCAAAATGTTGTCAAACGGCTCAAAATATTCGTATCCCGGACAAGCCCCCAATTTTGTTACGTGCAGAGAAAACGAACAAAAGGGTGAACTCAGCAGTTAACGTTTAAACAGAATTTATTACAAAAATAAAACTAATTGCTAAGTCAGGGATAGAGTACAAGCTTTAAAGTGTACAGACTACTTATCTCAGCTGGGACGGCAAAGCTCCAGTCTCAGAGTTGTAACAGTCAGTCGAATGAATGAACAGTCCTTTGGCTTGCAGGCTTGAAGCTGCACAAAGTCCACAGTATAAATCCAGCGTTGACAGTGAAGGTCTTGAAAAGTCTTGAGAATGACTACTGCTGGAGTTTAGTAACACACAAGAGACACGATCCCAAAAGTCTGACTGGAAGCTGTGCACGTCCCTTTTATAAAGGCATATAAGAACAATCTAGAACTTTTATTGACATGCTAATTACTGTTCTAAAATTATCTCCCTTACACAACTAATCAACTTTCCAGAACATTCCAAACATGACTAATTGAATTCAAGGTTGTGAGGTCATCAAGGCAGTGACCTTGAGAATGTTCTAGACTAATTGAACTCAGGTCATGATGAGTGTGTGGGGGGAATGACCTACATAACATTGTGTACAAAGTGCTTTCTGTGTCTCATATCAGAAAATTGGCTTATCGCAAAATTTTTCTCTGTTTAGTTGTCACGCTAGGGTCACCATGCACTTTTTCTATTTGGAAAACTTCGTTCCTTACCGTTTGTTTAGACCTTTTTTAATAATAGTGATCAGCTTTTTTCTTTTTTCAGAAAAATGTGTCATTGACGTTCGCATCGAATCATTAATGTGGAGCTCAGGTCTCAACGTGTAAACACAGTTTCCCTGTCACAATTTAACGCACAGGCACATAGTTGCTTTTCGAAAACGACAAAATTCCCCCGTCTCTATGCATTGAACCACAGTCCCTCCACATCGAGGGCTATGCTTCAATGCACGCACCTGTCAGCTATGTAACTTTTCCCCTCGATCTTGGTATGCCTCGTAGACCCCTAGGTGACTTATTTTAACAGTAAGACTTACACCAGTCTCCCGATTGTTGGGACTTTCCGACAAACGCTATTCATTCGAAAATATAAATTTTGAAACATGATTTTATTTTTCAGGGGAACGATAGCATATTTTTGACCACTATGTGTCTGAAACTGACATCTAATATTTTATATTCTTCAACAGTTTTCAAAATGACACTACAGAAGGTGTAGACTAGCATGAGTTGAAAGATTGTGATTCTCAACATTCATTCTAAAAATGCTCTCCTTCAGAAACGCCTCTGCGCATGCCTTCACCGAAAAATGTGAAATTGTGAAATTAATATTTAAGAAACAAGCGCTGATTCAAGTAATTATATATTTAAGACCGACATTCAATATAAATTGTTTCTCTCCCAGTTCCATATCACAAGAGTTAATATTTCTTAAATGTTTACAGATCTCGACTGTGCAGCGTATTTCATAATCCAAACACAAATATTATCCCTTGTTGTTGTAAGTTATCAAAACGACGGAAGCGTGCTTTCCAAAAACTGTCATAAAGTTTGCCATCTCGCTGCACTTTTAAAAGATGCTGGGGTTGACTAAATACACTTATTAAGCCTTGTGTAAACTTTCTCACCAGACACCGGTGGTTATTGTACCCCAGAATTATGTGGGAAATGCTCAGCATTTGGGGAGGGTCATTTCATTCGGCTGGTTGTCATTTGAAACGGAGGTATAATCCAAGTTTGCCCGGAGCGCCATTGATGTATGCAGAAGATTGTCCCACTGTAGCCAGACGGCAGAGTAAACCGAAATGTCAGCTGATTCTCGCAGACAGCACCATATATAATGTTAACTAAGCTTAAGTACGGACAGACGTTCTACTGTACCTAGCTCATGATAGGAAGATAATTTTTTAATGTTGTTCATTGTTGTAATAAACTGAATCAAATGATTTCAGGTTTTTATTAGCAACATGCACATTATCCCTTTGCCTCTATGCCATACTGAGAGAGGTGATGGAACAAGCGCCCCTTTTTGACTATCTTAGTGCTTCGCTTAAGCATTTACTTTGACCTGTCTCTACCTGCCTCTCTCTCTCTCTCTCTCTCTCTCTCTCTCTCTCTCTCTCTCTCTCTCTCTCTCTCTCTCTCTCTCTCTCTCTCGCTCACAACCTGCCCGTGATTTGATGAGGAAATCCGTCTTAATCTCTGACACGGAAACTTTACATAGTGTCGGAAGTAGCTGTGTCTACAAACTGACAGTTTGTTGACTGTCGCGATAAAATGTCTCGACTTTATCCAGGGTTGTTTTAAAGACAACGGTTTTTCTGGCGTGGAGAAATGGTGCGAAAACAAACAAACCAAGATATAGCGTCCTAGAAATCTCTCCAGTCTATTTTTAATCTCAAACTGTCAAGTTGGACATATGAGTCAGTCGGCATGCAAGTAACATCATTGCGTGTTGGAATAATTGGTTAAATTTCACCAGCCTTACAGGAAACTTACGTGGAATACGTGTACTTTACGTTCACTGCCAACGCCTGCCTGCAATCAACACACGATAGTCTGGGATCGTAGCTGCTGTAATAAGAGCTTGAAGTAAGTGCACGTTTTACAATCTTACCATTCTAAGTGATTGTTCATTTAGCATCTGTGAGTCTCATCATTTTGACAGAGTTTATGTTTTTCTTCGGGGTTTTTTTTTGTTTTGTAGATTTTTTTTTCATTCTGGCAACGCCGATTCAATACAGGTTTGTCCATCTTCTCCTCGTCCCGAGTTGTTTTAATCATACTCCATTTGCATGTCTAGCCATATCCCCGTCTTCTCTTACAACAGTGAATCTCTCCGATTGATACTGAGTGGCTTACGATCTGCAAATACAGTATCGGACATGTGTCTGACACATAAATGCTATTTTATTCTACCTTGATCCATTAGTGAACGTCTGAAAATTCTAATGTGTGCTTTAGGCGTCTCTTCAGTAACATTTGTATCGCTAATTGAAAACAGAACACTGTTGCGTATCTAAGTTAGTTCCTGCTGCTCAATTAAACCACGCCTATCGGGACATTTTCTCGCGGTAATACGCTTATCAACGGAGTATTAATTATCTTGGCACAAGTAAATAAAATTGCATATCTCTGTCAGTCAACTACATGTACGTCATACATCATAATGGCCGCCACAAGACAGAAACTCTGTCACTTGTTTTTAGCGACGTCTTTTGTTATTTTAAGCTATTTCTGTATATTACATGGTTAAAGTCGCCCATGTTGAGGAGAAAATATTCACAGTTATTACTGATAAAAATTGCAGTTATTTGATCAGTTTTAGAATGTATTTTGTACGTTTTTACTGAATCACTCACTTGTTGCTTCATTCAGTTTAAATCTCCAACAATTATGCAAAATCTCGCAAAGTCTCGGCCTTTTTTGCGGGAATTCCCCCTTTCAAACCGCAATCACAACGTTGACTCTGTATATGTCTTAAATTGCGTGAACGAAGTTAAGGTCACGCAGCTTGCGCGTTCACTACAAGTTTGGAGAGCCTTTTTCAGGCTTGCATATCACACAGTGCTTTATACTGTCGTTTTATCTCTCAAAAAGAGGAGTACGCGGAATAAGCCCCGTCACCGATAAAACAACCAGTATAGAGCTGCTGGTATAATAGGGCGTACTAGGCTATCACTTGGTTCTATCATAGTATCATAATCTTTCAAATTGGTTCAAAGGAATTAATATTTTACGCTCACGATACACAGCGCCCTTTGACGTGATGATCAAGCTGCAGTTCCTCTCGATTGGACGATAACGATACTGTTACCTGACAATAGTTCAGGCAAATCACGCGTTTATACAAAGAGAAAGAAAAGACAACTACACAATGAAATGCCAATGAAACATTTCAGAAATATCACTAACCATTTAAATTTGAGAAAAAAATCATGCATATGTTTTTATTTTGTCAATCTCAATATTTACGACAAATAATAGATGGAGGGTATCTGGATGGTTGAATTTAAATTTGAATGAACATGTACATGTATTTCTGTCAAATAAAATATTTGATTGACCCACGGGATATTATAACGATTCATCAAATATGCACAACAGAAGTGACCAATTACACTTCTTCTCCATCTTCGATCATTCATACCTGAATGTTCTTAGTGTTCATTACAAATTAGAGACATTTTATCACTATGGTTACCTGGCATTAAAAGAGATATTAAGGCGATGACTGCTTGTATTACCTTCAATACGTTCCAATTTAAGAACATATGACCGATAACGGTCATATGGTCAAGACTGATAACGTTTTCCTTGCACATTTGTCAACTATTTGAAATAACAATTATACGTATAGACACCTGGTTATATATGATCTCTTAGTACTTATTGCCCCTGATGGAGTATAATACCAGCGAACATAAAAGGGTGAGCTCTCATTTAATTTTAATCTTTAAATATGTAAATGTCTATTTTAATACCCTATAGTTATTTCCGTTGTTAATCATCAGGTCGTAGGAATGCATGCACTTTGACTGATTTCATCATGTATACCACACTATTCTGGTTAATACCTGTCTTGAAGTTTTAGTGGTGTAAATAGATACAAACATTGAGTGCCCTAGCAACCTATCGAACACCTGTGCGCAGACGCCAATTAATACTCTGATTGCCAAACTCTTACGTCTACTTGAATAATGGCCAGAGAACGCCTCAGCTGGCGGTGTTGAACCGGCCGTCACAGATTTGTTGAAGTATCAAAGGGATAGCCCAAAATATTTTGGGGGTTGCAGACGGATAATCTCAGCCATAATTTGATGAAAACTGTTGAGTGCTTCGCTGAGCAGATATCATTGAAAGCAGAAGGGTCCGATGGATGTAGGATTCGGCTATGTGTGGGGGACGTGTCGAGTGGAGGGCAAAATTTGCAGCACGCAGACGGCACGTGGATTTGCTGGACGGGAAAAGTAGACTCGTAGAGAAAAGTAACCCATGAATGTCTTTCATTTGCCACAAAATTTTAGCTTAATTACTTTTACCTCTGAATAACACAAGTATGATAAGTTTATTTTAGAAAATACTACAGTAAATGGTGCAAATTTCGAGATCGGCAGGTTGATTACCGCAGGAAAATTAAACAAAGGAGTCAGAGAGTGATATATCGTTGGGATTCATGTGTTCAGCCTGTAGTCTGTAGCTGTCTTCCACTTCACTTATATCACAGTAAGCAAGGAGAGCCGTTCTGCGAACTGTACTGGGTCGCAAACAGTGGCGCAGTAGATTTCACCTGAAGTTAATCGATACTGTACGGAAATCTTCTAGGTTCTCTTGAAAGTTAAACCCTCCTTTGTGGCCAGGCAAGCGGCAATATAAATACCTATGACATTTGCACTCTCTACGGTGCCCTGGGCCAGCTGTGCTACTGAGCTGTATCAAGTACAAAGCATTATATCCGTTGCAGGGTCTGAAACATCAAAACAATCGCCACATTTCAGAACTGTATCCACTTGCCGGTATCAGGTCTAACATTGAATGGTGCAGCTTTTCACATTCTGATAGATAGAGACAGAAATTTTGGACCTAGTCACGTCAATGTGATCACGGCACTGTATACCGTCATGCCCTCGCAGCGCTTCATATAGACCTGTTTATCAGTCGTTGTTACAGCAAATTACGTTTTCGCTGACACAGACCTGTACAACAGGGTTGTGTTAGAGCTTTCATAGGGTTTTTGTGGGAGCAGATGTTTTTGATATGCAAGAATTTCTATCCATATACCTAGGCACATTTTACAAAAATACAAAGGTGGTATTAAGGAGAGCCAGCGGCATAATATTCAACGTTAGATATCGGATTTTCGTCCAGTATTGTTGCATCATTTTTAAGAGTTCTTTCGGCATGCAACTAAAATTTACCTGTGATATTACTCCATTGTCGCTACATACAAACACATTTTAAAAACAATCCGTGTCTCATATATTGAAAAATACCGACTTTATTATTTCTAGTATCATGTGCGCTAGGTAAAAATACGTCTTAAGCATCCTGTTCGGCAGGATAAGGGATCTGGATCAAGGCCATATTTAGATTGATGTCTATTTTGTGTCCAGTGCGTGTGCAATTGTCGGTCACGAGCGATGACATTTTAACTATGCTCTCCGTTTCGCACTAAGCCACGTTCTGATATCGACACGGGCCTGTTAGACTTCAAATGTACATTGTACGCATCGAGTAACACGAGCGGCCACCCTGCTATAAACTTTCAGCTAAACCGTTACGTGTCGTAACAGCAACGCGGAAAACTAAAATGCCAAGTCCGTAATAATATTTTTAAAGCAAACCTTCAAAAAGGAACGATTTCACCTCAGAAACAAAAGTTGGCAGGATTTATATGCCACAGGGACTGCCCTTTCAACAGTTAAATACGATGATTCGTCGGTCTATATTCTCCGTTATTCAAACAAAAAACAAAAATGAATGTCCTGTGAAAAGTTGTAAAGCGGCATTTTTGTTCATGAAACCAAATATTTAGGTGGTTGCCACCTGACTTTGCTTGAGACTAGGTCAAGTAGATTTTCACTGAACATCCCATCTTTGTGTTAGAGGAGCTCACTAGTATCGGTACCGTATTAGACTGCCTTTCATATGCAAGAGTATGTGTCGTACACTACTCTGAGGATTGATCAAGGCGATTACAGTAATATCCTAATACCCGATTGCAAATTTCTCCACTTTAATAGAAAATAAAACGGAGACAAGTCACTGGTTTAGATAAATAGGTAAGGCTACGATCACAACAGTGTCCCTTGATTTTTAAACATGTAGTTCTATTTTTTTTTCAATGTGCCACCACCTCAACTTTTTTCACCTCCACTCATAATAAGTCAGTCTCCTTTCTTTTATTCAATCGACGTATACTCATCTTTTTCCGTTTCAAATGATAACAGAATGGGGATCATTTGAAGATGATACCATAACGGCGATATAATCGCCAAAAAAATATTCATCGTGCAATTTATTTCATATAATTGGTAATCCCTTGTACCTTGTTAGTATCGCTATACAGACAATGCGTGTAGTTCCGTTCTGCAATCTCCTGCTATTTACCCTCCGCCAGCATTTTCGTTGTTAATCTCTGTCTGAGGATTTTTTTAAATAATTGTACCTGTAGGACCTCAAACAACAATGTCAAATGAATGTGCTAATGTCACGCTGGTCTTACTACGACACACATACATGAACAATTGCTTCACTTACAGACATTCGTTGCGCCTGTATTACTGTTTGTCGCCCTCTATGCCCGTGCAATGTCGTCCAAATATCACATACCAACGCGATTTTTTATTGGTACCTACGAAGGAACGCCCTATGGACGGTTGGGTGTGTCACCAGTATTTTGGATAGCTTTTTTGCAGAGCGATTCACTGCTATTGTCAGTGATCAGGATATTGGGTCAATACATCATGTTATGTCAGTATATATATATTTTTGCCCAATCCGGAACAATAAGATCTTTCATATGGGAGTACTTTACTTTAATTGGTTGCTACGATGACGATGGTCCTCCTACAGATCACGTGTTCACTTTTCATCCAATAGCATTAACTTAGGTTCAATACTTCAACCAATAGCGTGTTATCAGTCAGCTACTTAAACTGAACCCAAGTTAGGATGAAATAGTTGCAGATAAAATTCTGGACATCATGGATTCGAGGTAAGAACCGATTGATAACGTCTGCAAAGTTGAGCTTGTCTGTAAGTTACGCTTTATGTGATATGTTGTCGCAAGACTTCATTTGTTGTACTTTTCATGGTCTTATTTTTGGGCATTTTTAGAGTGTCATATTGACGCAAGGTGGTTTGCCTGTAGTCGTTGATTTACAGTCACTGATTGCCCTTCAAGAATTTTCACCAATTCCGTGCAGATTTACAGAAGCCGAATAAATGGCTCTGTCTTCACTGTTAGGCGGATATTTCCGCTACGTTGAACGACAAACTTTGGTTTTCACTTGCACATTTCGTAGTATACTCGCAAATATTATTCAATATCAGTCATAGTTTGACTACATGCGTTTAGATATTTATCAGTAGTTCTTCCAGATCGAAAGAGAGGGAAAAGGAATGCTAATTTTAGAGATGAAATAATGGATTATTGCTTCTTCTCTGCCATTTAGGCAATAGGGACAATACGTCGCGCTGTCTCATTTCCCCTGTTCAGCTTGTCGTATTTGTCATACATTTGGGCCAGTGGCTAAAATTGGCCATATTCTTTCATTTAGCTGAACGATGTTTCTCGAGAGGAAATATAATGTTAAAGTTTTTGAACAAAATGATTATGAGAAGAAATGTATAAAGATCTGTTGTAAAAGCCTTGTTTTCTAGATCTTTGTTTTGTTTTTCTTTGGGTTTTGTTTTATTTTTTAATTTGTTTGGTTATCTTGGTTTTAATAAAGATGATGTATCGTCACTTAGGCGTTACTTTTAATCTCAGATGACATGAGAGAAAATAATCAATGTGGTAGCGAATACAAATCCGACTGCCTCTCATGCTTTTAGTGTCAGTTACAACAGGTTACTATATCTAAAGTATGCAGCAGACGGTTACTGCAGCTAAGACTTTCGTTGTTGCAGTCCTTCGGCAAAATTATAACTTGCTGAGCTGGCAAAGCATCATTTTACGGCAGCTAGGTCTCTCTCAAGCAGTGTGCCAAGTAAAATAGTCAATCAAAGATTTCTGTCCACATATGTGGCTTGACATTGAATAATCAGCTTTACATAATAATTGCAGTATGGCCATGTCATGTCCAAGATAATGCAAGTAGTAAAAGTAGACAGTAAGCCCAAATGATTGAAAATTGTCCACCTTTGATTTTGGGAAAATAAAAGTGCATGATTACTAATTTCTGTGGCAGTTGTACCAATATAACCTTTCTTCATGTATTCCTTCCTTCCCTTCCGGTTTTCGCCCATCACTAGTGTGCCTATGAGGAGTTGTAAGCATTATGTTTCCTATGTTCATATGTATACATTTCATGATTCGTTACAGGTCGATCTTGTTCTCTATTTCTGTTTTACTTGTATGGCTGTCATTGACCAAAGCTCAACGTAAGTTAACGACAACAATTATTATTAATTGAAGTGAAAGAATTTCAGTCTCCGCACGTTTAAAGTTGTAATGTCCGAATAAATAGTCTTCACAAAACAAAATTGACCTCACCATTTGACAAAATTGGGACGTTTACATTTTCGAGGGCTTGTTCACTTCGCTTTTGCATACTTTAAAGGGCAAGACGCTAGCTGTGAACGCAAAACAGTGTATGTGCCGTGACTAAGGTCGATAGATATTGACATTCTGGGCACATCTAACTGTAACATGACCAGGAGAACACAATTGTGATTATTTCCATCACTTGAACGAGTGATTTACTCCATGGAAACATGCATCGAAGTAGAATCTGTTCTGTAAAACATTATTTGACGGTGATATGTTTTTCCTTTAAACATACTGCTATCAAACTTCCTTACAAGACAGACGCCTCTTCAAAGCGAGTTTGGATTTGTCTTACAGAGGTACAGGTAGATTCATTGAAGATAGCGGGTGTTGGCTCGTTAACCTACACGGCAGGAGGTAGTGGCCAAACTGTCAGCGTCACTCTGAGTGCGACAGAAACCGTAGGTTCAGCAGATGGTACCGTGACCAAGATCAGTATCTACTTCACAAACAGCGCTGCTTTTGAAGACAGCAATACTGTGAAATCAAGTGCCTTTGAACATACTCTGGCTACAGCTGAGACAATTACTAAAGGCACGCAAGTAACAGACCTCACAGCTGATGTCGCAAGCGTTTTGATAGACACTGAAAACTGTCAGGTTTACACTCATGTCTGCGCAGTGATCACAGCGACCGATGATACAAACACAGCAGACGACTTTAAATGCTTACCTTTCGGTACAACCACCGATACTGAAGCAGGCACCAAGGAATGTCCAGGTAACTAAAAACAACTAAACAAACGACAGGAATTTCTAAAATCAATCCACAGCGTGCACGAAAGTTCTTGATATATATATATATATAATATATATATATATATATATATATATATATATATATATATATATATATATATATATACTCGACATTAATGTTTCAGTCTCTTCTCAGTAAATGTAGACCTATATCGATATAACAATCTGAAATTTCGGATATTCCGTATGTTTAAAAAGAGATTAATAATATATAGCTAGTATGATGATTTATATGTTAGGAATTGATACTTTTTTATTTAGCTTGTGATATGAGTACAGCGTGCCAATAAATGGTGGATTCGGTATATATAATCAAATTAAGGATTTATATAGCCTACATTTATCAAAAACTATGAAAAATCAATTTATTCTTTTTCTTTAGATATCGCTGCCAAAGCATCGTCTTTCGTCATCACGGCACCAACACTGTCGTCAGTCACTTACGACACATCTACGGACACGGCCATCACTTTCGACATCGAGGCCACAGCCGCTGACGGCCAAGGAACCGTGACGGGTGTTAAGCTCTACTTTACGGACAAAAATGACTACGACACAGCTGAGACAAAGTCGTCAGCCTTTGATGCTGGTGACGTAACCTCAACAGACGTTGCTGCTGATGGAACTGAAAAAATCATCGGTGCTACCGCGTCCCTGAAACTCGACGCTACAAACTGCGATCAATACACACACCTGTGTGCCGTTCTCCAGATATCAACGACCGACACCATCGTCATCAACAACGATGTCTGCAACGTGTTTGGAACAACTGCAGCAGATGCTGGATCAAAAGCGTGCCCAGGTCAGTTACTTTCAATCAGATATTCAGATACATTGTAACAGTTCACATTTTATATTCTCTTAGATAACATCAGCCAAGAAAAATTAAGCGTTTTATAACGACAATTTCTTTCTTTCCACCAGCGACAACCCCACAGACAACAACAGTCAAAGGTAAATTGTTTGAGTATTGGAATAACACCCTGCATGTAATTTGCATGAATAATTGACAGCTGGATAGATCATGGACCCCTGTAAATGTCTGTTGTTCTAATCTGCATATGACCTCTTCTCATTTTAGATTCCTTAACATCAATAACCCTACACCATCATTCCTTCCATCTTTTCATGACCTTGAATTTCACCTTCTTATTACCTTTTCATTTATTATCAGTTTTTCAGTTCCATTATTCTTTCTTTCCAACAGCGGTCCATTATTCTTTATTTCCATCTGAGGCAACTCTACAGACAACAACAGCCAAAGGTAAATGTTTTTAGCGATAGAATAATACCCTGCATGTATCTGCATGAATAATTAACATCTGGACAGATCATGTCCCTCTGTGGGGCGACTTGCAGCGATTTCGAAGCTGTTATCCTATTGGTTGGCTGAATCTTACCATATAATTAAAAAAATACAAATAAACTCCCTAAGTTGCTGTGAATAGTGACAATCGACCAATCAGATATAACCTTGCAAACACGCTGCGAGTCAGCTGCCCTCTGTAAGAATATCCTAGTTCTGAATCAGCAAACAATGTTATCTCATTTGTCATTTCTTAAGGTAGTATACGCCTCAAAAATGAAAGACAAACCTTTGCTCAACTTTCTTCAAGGAATCTTCCAACCATTGTTCTTCAAAATCAAGAATAAAAATCGGGGGTCACCGTGCAAATTTTGGTACCACAGAAACAAATAACTCACGATTTACCTATATTTTGAAATTCAAAATGGCCGCCATACCTGTGCTATTTCTATGGAGTACAAATACAAGTTTTCTTACACCAAGAACTTTAAAATGACCCCCCCCCCAAAGAGTGGTATATCAGAAAAGAAATATAAAAGTTTGAGAGTCCGAGACCTGTCCCTGAGGCGCGTTCTACTTTAACATCAATTTCTGTACCATCACTTCATCCGCATTTACATGATACTGAATTTTACCCTTTTATTACCTTGTCATTTTATTATCAATCTTTTTGCTTAATTTCCGCGACTTTGGATGTTATTTATAAATTGATATTGTGCTGATCAGTTTAATGCAGAGTACGCCTCAGGGACAGATATTCAGACTCTCAAACTTTCACAACACTTTTCTGATCTCCACTTATGATGCTCATTTGCAAGCTCGTCGAGTAAGATATATTTCCCCATCTTGGTTTTTGGAATAGTATAATTTCGTTTTCCCCTACAGAGATAACACAGAGGTAATTTTGAATTTCAATCTCGGCAAATGTTAGGTAATTTGCTTCAGTTCCAGTACATCCTGAGTTTTTTTCTTGATTTTTTGATAGAATGTTAGAAAATTTCAATGAGGAAAGTTGGGGCAAAAGTTTAGTCTTTCACTTTCGAGGCGCGTACTATCTTATTGGCTTCTCTTTTAAGGTGTACAAGTGCTAACTTTTGATGATTTATTTTCCCTTTTTTATTGCGATGTCAACTACAGTCCCCTTTTCTACTCCCCAAGTCATGTTGAAACACCTATTTAGTTTATCGATACAGCAATGCATTTTTTTTGTTTACATTTCTTGTCCGGACCAGAATTAACTTGACAGCAATAACAATGCAGTATACCACAGACAAAGAGAAATACTGTTTCTCTTTGTCTGTGTGTATGCATATGTACAGGCAGAGTTGACAAGCTGAGCACTGTGTCTCTCAACATACTGTAGTGAGTATCTGGTAGAACAGAAAAGTTGCAGTGACATTATAAAAGGAGAAAATATCATCAATAGTTACAGCTTCTAGCCCTTTAACGTGTCATAATCGAATTAAAGTTGCTAGATTTCTTCCAATTTCAATAAATTATCTGTAAACTCGTTGGTTTAGAATTCATTTTCATCGCCAACTCACAATAATTTATTATCTAAGATACTTTTTTGTTCACAGCAATTTATAACCTCAATGATAGTGGTGATGTTTCTGTTGCCGATGGATACGCTAACAATAATGGTGTAATGATGATCTTGTTGGCTCTAGCCGATGCAGTGGTGATGATGATGATGATGATGGTGATGACGATGATGAAGATGATGATGATGATGATGATGATGATGTCACCATCATTGTCATTTTGACTTACTTTACAACCATCATCTTTATCATTACCATTATCATTATGATCATCATTACTCGTCGTGATAAATAAGGCGACGATGGTAGTGACGATGATCATCATATTGTTCATTATCTTCAATATCATCATCGTCATCGTCGCCGCCGCCACTGTACCTATTATCATCACATTCCGGAGACCAATTAGCGTAATAATGCCAGTGTGTTCTACGTCTTCTTTATTGTCAGACTCTGCCTCGGCTATCGCTGCTCACGGCGTCCTGGTAATGTTGCTATGCATGGTTACAACCAGACTGGTCATTTAGACAGGAACAGCTACAATGTACACTAAGTAAGTAGACTATTTCAAATGTTTCGATGACGTTATAAATGAGGGAAATGCCACACTAGTTTTGGAAACTTATCCTGAAAGACTTGCTTGCAACAGTAAATGCGAATCGGATGAACAGGAGGTAGGAAACCTACCCTGGAAGAAATGAATAAACATGTAAATGCTGGACTGTTAAAATGAGTTTCACTCGACTGTAGGAACATTTCTTGGTAGCTTCATTTTTTTCTTGTATTAATCCATTTTGTTTTGTTTTGTTTTGTTTTGTTTTGTTTTGTTTTGTTTTGTTTTGTTTTGTTTTGTTTTGTTTTGTTTTGTTTTGTTTTGTTTTGTTTGGGAGTGTCGGTTATTGCAATCTTTGCATGAAACCTACAATTACCTTCACGTGAAGTATGCATGAAAACATTCGAAACGTAATAATTACTGTTTAGCCCCCTGATTTAAACTGTTTTGGCAAAATTCACAATTTTTTTAAAACTTATTAAGAAAATAGTTTCCTCCCCTTATCGACATTTATCCTGTCGGTAATAAAGGACACTGATCATGTTTTAATATTACTATAACTGGTCTGCCATGTTCGAGCAAAGAATGTAAGAAAAACTTTATTATGACAGGTCTTTTGATTTATACCCTCACTGTCAGTGTACTTCTGATATACAAATTATTTTGGGAGATTCTTCATTGCACTAACAATATACTGTCTTTTGTAAACAACTTGCGATAGCATTGTTATTTTACTGCCACAATTTAATTGTCATGATAATGAATAATTTCAACTCACTAATTCCCTTTTTGTTTCTTTTTCAGAGTGTCACAGAAAGGCTCGACTCGACGAATGAAAACTTTTCCACGTGTGCGCTACATTTTGCGAATGGTCCCTTCCATAATAACCCATGTTATGTACCATCTGAAGCCTGAGAAACTTCGCTGAATCCTACGCCTGATTGTTGTCTATTTTGTTGTACGAGACACAAATGAAATGAGAGCGACTGACCCTTACATTTCATAAATCTGTGCATTACAAATGACTTGAGGATGATCAAAATTCAACTGATTAATGCCACAATTGTGAACTTTTGATGACTTTATTCATTGTTTTTGTTTATATGTTAATCGCCAATTCTTGATTTACTCCCCTAAACATGTTGAACACGGTGACAGTTTAGATTGTCAACAGAGAGTCTGTACATATAAAATACACTGTTATTGTTTACATTTGATTTCTAGTCCGGACCAGATTTCACTTACCAACAATAATAATGCAGTTTACACATGTATAGGCTGAGTTTGACAAGCTGAATACTGTGTATCTCAACATGCTGGTTTGGGTAAAACAAGAAAACTGTACATAGTTAGCATACAAAACAAAAAATAGTGCGAAAAAATTTACAGCTACAAGCAAGTAATTTGTCAAAATCAAGACCGCGAAAATACTATATATGCACACATTCATTTTTTGTTCGCTAATTTGTTATGCTTGACTGTAATACTTAGAATACATCAACACGGTGACCATGTGTTCCTTAGATTTGCTGAGCATCTTGAAGCTTATCTCACTTACTAGGACACTAGGTCATAATTATCGGTAGACATTGCAGGCATTGTAACCATGACGACCGATGTGGTGCAGATGAAGGTGCTATGGATGACATGAATGAAGCCTGAGGTTATGTCGTAACGTCACCGTGCTTCGTTTGATGAACGACTCCGCATCCGACGCCCTCATCGGTTGCAAGAGGAAGATACTGCACATGCGGATAATGAACTATTTTGAAGCTGGATTTTTCTTTTACACGACTTGATCTTTCATTTTTACTGCAAATACGTTTAAATGTATGTATACATTGTGAAAAACTCTCACATGTTGAATGCAGACAACAAGGGTGAATAAAATCGGCAAAAACTGTAAACTGCATTGTGTCTTTCCTTTTTTGCTTATCCCTTTCCATTTTTTCACATTACGGACTCGATTTTTTACAATCCTCTCTTGTTTACAGTTTGTAGGGCTCATTTTGAAGCGCTTGGAGTAATAAATATTTTCGAAGTCTTAGGTTTTTTTTGAAATTGAAAAGTTTATTTTTCCTAATTCAGTTAATACAGGGATGGCTTTATTGAATATCAAATATCGGTAAATGGTAGGTAATTTATTTCTCCAGTACCAAACTTTGCACTGTGACCCCTGATTTTTTATTTTATTATTTGATAAGAGTATGGTTTTAAATTTCATGAGGAAATTTGAGCAAATGTTAAGTCTTTGACTTCGAGGCGTGTACTACCTTAAACCGTAATGGACATTTCGGATAAAAAAATGGTTGTTCCATTTGTTTATAATAGAAAACCATTCTCCGCAACTGTGACCAAAATACGAAACTTTCTGAAATAAACTGGCTTATCAAGTAAAGCAACTTTTGAGAGTCAATACCAAGGACATGCTGAAATACCATCTCTTATACGTAAAATGTGTACAAAGTCAAATTTTGATTGTTGTTGGTATAGTATTGTTTTTATATGGCACTCAGTATGAATAATATAGGGGCGATGTACTTTACATGAATGCGGGGCTTCATAGTGCCAGTTTGGTCTCCTGCCCCATTTCCACCGCTGGCTGCGCTACTAACGAAAATAGGCTAAGGTATGGGGGCCGCTATTTTAATCAGAATTTTGACGGCATATTAATGAGCACAATCACCTGACAATATCATGTGATCAGTACACCTGTACAGAGGTAAGCTCGGAAATTAGACTCCGAAAAATTGAACGTTGAAGTTATTTGCATAGCCTCACTTTAAGTCTCCGACTCTGTTCTTCTACGATGGTATTTTGTGGTGAAATGATTATAGTAGATAATGTTTTCTCGAAAGTTACCTGATGACCATGGTGACAGACTATCTATCCCTCCTTTCGAATATTCGGCAACGAGTCAAAAATAAATGATTTTTCGTTTTTTATTCAATGTCGTCATAGGATGTTTGGTTCAGAAAATCTTGGAGGTACAATTACTCCATAGGCATACGAAATCTAAATTCAAAGGTAGCTCAAGTTGGAAATTAATTTACCGAAATCTTTGCACTCGTACTATTGACCAATGATAGCCATGCTTACAATAGCCTATACCTGACCTTATTTTCGTTTAGTAGGGCAGCCATCAGTAGAAATGGGCCAGCAGACTAGACTATCCTAGTACGTACATGTAACACACGATCTTACACAAAAGGCGATCGTTGAGCTCAGATCTCCACGCGACGGTGGCGCTCTAATGGGGATAATATCACTGCCACAACTTGCGAAAACGTGGTGAATTACAAAACGTTCACGAGACAAGGACAGCTGAGCGAGTAGATATTATTACACCTGACTTTGCATGATAAGTGCACTAGCATCTAAAAGAAACTAATCTTGTTTTTTCTTTACATTGTGTTTCGGCAAAAGCCTTATTCATAAACGTTTTTCAGAGTGATATTGTTTACATGGTGGTGTTGTAAAAGATGTAAAAACTACATTTCTTAAAAATGACTACTTTTTTCCTAATTATGTCTCGTCAAATTTAAGAGTCGAACGTACATTAGTTAGAAATCATAAGTTACCCAATAGTACATGACAAGCAATGCAATCTAATATTGCCGCTTGCCTGACCGGATGTGACCTTTAAGAATAGTAGTGCAGTGTTAACTTTGATTTCACCAATTCTACATAATTGTTAAGATTTGCCGTCAAGGGCGCTATTCTTCGCAGTCGTTCCTAGTCTGGTCCCCTGTCCCATTTCTACTGCTTGCTACGCTGCTCACTAAAAATAGGGTCAGGTACGGACTGAGCGTGGACCGCCATTTCAGTCAGAATTTTGACTGCATATGAATGAGTACAGTCACCTGACAAGATCATGTGATCAGCACATCTGTACAGTGGTAAGCTCGGGAATTAGTTGACGAAACATCGAGCGTTGAAGTTGTTTGCACAGCTTCACTTTTATGTCTCCGACTTTGTACTTCTATGATGGTATTTGGTGATGAAATGACGATTATCGTCTGTTTTTTTTTCTCAGACTTGACAGACTAGCCCTCCTTTCGCATGTACGGCGTGAGTCAAAAATAAGTGATTTTTCGTTTTTCATTCAATGTCGACATAGGATGCTCGGTTCGGGAAACCATGGAGGTAAAATTATATAGGCAAAAGAAATCTAAATTCAACGGTAGCGCCAAGTTGGAAATAAATTTAATCACAGCCCTCGTATCATCAACATTAACAGCCATGCCCGCATACAGCCCGCATTTTCATTGAATACTGTACCTCTGCTGGCTGCCCCTTACACTAGTCAGTAAATAAATGCCTGCACACATTGCATTCACAGGCGTTCGTTAGCTGGACAGTGTCCGTGAGCAGGACTATGTCAAGCCGGCTAAGCCTTGGATAATTGTCAAGCTTAACGAAAGCCTGTGTTTGCAGCTGCCCTACTAAACGCGGAGCATTGTGACGATATATTTGTACATGTGTTATACCTATGAAGAATGCCGAAAACAGTCACGCATTCGAAACAGTGGTTTGGTTCTACATTTTCCTGTGTCTTAACAGTTTCTGACCTTCAAATTAAGACATAGGGGCATTTCTAGTAGTTGTCTCTGCTTCGAGCTGTTCGCACCACGGCCGGAAGCTAAGCATTGCCCCGTAGACTTGCGAAAGGAAGTCCGTGTGTACCAAACGATACATGCAAAGTACCCAAACCTTTAAAGATCAACCGTTGCAATACTTTATCCACCATAAATATTAATTTTATGATCGCAATTTGAATATTCTGACGGAGCTCGGCTGATTACAAATGTAAAAGGATTAGTAAGGCTTTGCGACAAATGCCTCGACAGGCGGTCTTTGCTTTCTGTCGCGTACTCTCTGTCCTGTGCATGCCTCTGTTTCCCCTCTGCCTTGAGTCTTTTATCGGTGTAGATACTGCTATCCCTGTATGACATGTTGATATAGTGCCTTCTCTCTGTATGCTTTTATGTCTGTCTCATTAGAACACCGGTCTTATATGTGTCAATGACTCCGCCATCACGGACATTCTTTTGAACGCAAAATCTATGCAGCGAGAGCATATATGAAATAGAAATCGTCTACATGCACAATTAGACAAAAACCAAAGGGTACAGCAGTAAGTCCCCTGGGGTGGGGAGGGATTGGCTTTTTGTGCAACGGTAACTTTTATTTGATTTTATTAATTTTGACTGTGACATTTCAAATAAAGATTTCGACTCCACACCGTCTGACTGCTTTCTTTATTACCTACAAGTAATTTTATTAATTTTGACTGTATTTCAAATACAGATTTTGACTCCACACCGTTTGACTGCTTTATATATTACTGACAAGTCCTTATCCCCTCTCCAACTTGTGTATACACCACTGTTATTGCTCCGAAAACATTGCCAACTTACTAATCAGCTGTCAATTCATTATTTAAAAGTTTGAAAACTCCTGTCTACTGCATTGTATCCAGGGTTAGGCCAGGCCCAACATAGTCGCCACAAACTAAGCACAGCATATACGTGCTGCGCATGGTCGTAAAAGTGTGTGCTCTGCATTTCGCTTTCTAGAATAGTACGGCAATATATCACCTGATGTCAGTCGTCTATTTTGAACAGAGCAGAGCAATAAATCTTTCGTATGGCTGTGGTTCATTTCATTGGCTGGAACATAGACCCTCGAGGGTCTATGGCTGGAATGACAGCCCTTCCACGAGTCACTGGCCATCCAATAACATTATTAAGTATATTGACAATTGGATACGTACACACTGCCATGGAGCTCTGACAAAGGGCGTAGTGACTTCTGACTCTAGAACAAAACGGCTTGATTAAAATATTAAAACTTGGTTTCAAATGTCGAGCTAACCCCCGGCCCACTCCAATCGTTGTTCTTACAAGCCATGCTGGTGTACGTGAATAACGACTGGGGTAAGCTTGAAAGGCTCCCACCAACGGCCAGATTGTAACAGTCATGCCATAATATCCAAAAGTGAGCAGCGACCGGAAGGAACGGCACCCTCGCAATGTACAATAAAGGAAGCGACGGTACTACAGACGATAGGAATATCACAATCCGTAGCTTTATGGCGATACGGGGTACAGGGCAGTTGGTAATGCCCCGGTGGCATATTTATGAGATCACTGTGTTTGATCCTTGGTGTCCCTAGCTTACTAGTCGTGAAGCTTGGAGAAGCCAATAAAGACGAGCACCCTAGCTACTTGTAGCATTTTATTGTGAGTATTTTCTTTAAATATGGATTAAATGGGGAGCAACATGATTATTTCAATTTGTAAACCAATACCTCTCAGATAGTTGACAAGATTTTCATACGGGTGATTGTGCGATAGGATTGGAACGTGTTTGTTTGACGGCTTTTATTTTTAACTCTCGGATTGTATTTTTCACATCGGAAAGGTTGAGTCAAAAAGGGGTTGTTATGCTAGCAGTTCCACCAGTACGCTAGACTGTACTGCAGCTGTAAAGAGCCATTTTATCAGCGAAGAGATTGTAGACGTGTAAGGCCGTAGCACATTATTTGGCCTGAGTCGCTGCGGTAGAACTGACCCAATTAACAACCGTTTGTTTCACATTATGATCTTTATTGAGATGCATAACTAAACAATCGAGTAGTGGGCTCGTTTGTATTAAATCTTGGCTTGTCCTCTAGGTTATAACAGTGAACCACAAGCCAATTCAAAAAGCTTCAAGTATAAAAAAATGTGAGACTTGTTATCCACACCGTGCGAAGCATTTCTATGGAAACGGTTCTGTCTCTATTGCAGCGCTTTTTACCGAAGCGATGGCGGATCATCCACGCTGCAGCGCCACCTCGTGTCCTTATATTTGCAGGGTATACATTGCTCACGTACATGTATTCAGTCAGCGGATCGAGTTTAAACGTATCCCGGTGAAAGCAAAGAGGTCTCCCTGCCTTGTCTCCCTGCCTTGTACTATCTAAATATAATAAGGAACTCATCGAAAAGACCTTGCAATTCACTGTTTCAAGTATATGTTGATCTCCTAGAGGAGGGCGTTCTGTTGTATCTGTGCACCAGACGGGGTTTCAACCATGGTTAGAACAGCCGAATTGACCAATGAGATTCCTACACAGTACTTCAATATTGGGCGTGATTGTGATAAGAGATAAAGTTCTTATCCAATCCTGGTGGGTTTTATTTGGGAGAGGGACGGTAAAATGGTTAAATGTGGAATATCACATGGTCACGTGGTATAACAACCAATCACATTCTTGAATTCTAAAATTCCTTTGGCCTTTTCTTTTCTGAACGCCTACACCATAGCAACCTATCATTATAAAAAAGACTGTGTTTGCTGAAAAGTGTATATACATCTGATCTCCTGGACTGAGAAGAGTACACGTCGAGAACCTCGTACTCATCAACATGAAGTACGGGGTGAAAATTGTCTGATCTTTTGGTAGTTACGACATTGACCATTTCAGAGAGAGAGAGAGAGAGAGAGAGAGAGAGAGAGAGAGAGAGAGAGAGAGAGAGAGAGAGAGAGAGAGAGAGAGAGAGACTTATTCGTTGTACGCGCTATACCATGACTTGTACTATTGTTTAGTTTCAGATTTTGCAGCTTGCAACTTGCAGTACTACTGGTTGTATGCCTCGTAGCAACATGCCTGGCGCAAGGTGTGTATAATATTACCAAATATTATTCCCCTTTTACCAAATTAATTCCATATGTGTATATTTGACGCTGTCAACACTCATAGTTTTTGCATCCCATAGGTTTGTTTAAATATAGGTGTGGTATTTGTGGATACTGAGCTTTCTTTGTTTTGATGTGTATTCGTTTTGAACAGACGTTGAAGTTACCGCTCTGACCTTATCGGCTCCCGACCCTACTTCTAGTGGGTTTACTGAAGGAACTGCCACTGACGCAACATTCACGCTGGAATGCACAGTTACTAGTGGTGAGGTCAACCCAGGACCGACAGCGATCACTCTGTATTTCAGCAATGACGCAGGTGACGTGACAACGACACCGGTAACGGCAACTGGTACAGGTATTCCCGACGGGTCAAGCCTTCCAGATGGCGCGACTACGCAGGTCTGACTGCCCCTCAGCTCCTTCTGGACGATAAGTGTAATTATACACAAAGCTGTGTGCGGCCCTAACTGTGACAGATTCAAATCCCGACAACAACGTTGCTTGTGCTGACTTCGGAACCGATGCAGACAAAGCTGGTACAAAGACATGTACTACAGGTGATGATTTCAAAGTGCTCTGACATAGACGATTGTAACTGCAGACATGCAATAAGTGTGGTTCTTGTTGAGATTTATCCGTTAGAGAATTGTTAAATTGATTGATCCAATCAGAAACTTGCTACTACAAATGATCAATATATATATATATATATATATATATATATATATATATATATATATATATATATATATAATATATATATATATATATCGCTCGTGTAAGCCTTAATATTAAATCTCAACGCATACTTCTGTTGATTATTATGCTGGCTTTTATAAGCCCACTTTCATCATATTTGAAAAGAATAATAGAACGTGCATTAGATTAAGAATTAACGGTTGGTTAGCTCCATATTTGACGAAAAACATTGTGCAGTTAAGTCACAAGAACTTGTGTTTAGCAAAAGTATTAAATGAATGCAATTTTAGAAATTTAACACGACATTATGCAATGTTTCTGTTGTCTTCTCGAGGTTACATAACATTAATTTTATTTGATAGGCTAAAATATTAAAATTGATTTCATTTCAGGTGACATTGCGGCTACCGCCTTCACAGTAACAGATCCCCCTCCTGCGACTGGAGTGTTCACTGAGGGGGAAGCCGTGGAGATCACGTTTACGTTGGCTTACACAGCCTCAACCATTGGCGGATCGCCAAGTGATGTGAAAGTTTATTTCAGCAATGACGACGGTTCCGTCAAGACAACACCACAGATCACTGCTACGGGGGACAACGCTCCAGACGGAACTGAAATCACGGACGATGGATCTTTCATCGATCTCAAAGCTACGATCACCCTCGACGCTGCTAACTGTGCCAGCTACACAAAGGCATGCGGTTCAATTACAGTGACGGACGATGACAACACCAACAACGAGGCTTGCGGTGATTTCGGCACTGCTGCTGGAAATGTTGGTACGAAAAACTGCACTACTCAAGGTAACTGTCAGGTTTCTGTTGGGCATGGCTATAATAATGTGGCTGTTCTATATTCATAGTATCGTGGCATTATTATGACAGAAAATCGCAATTTGTGATTGTTGTAACAGTTATTCTCTACGTTATTATCGGATCATAAAATTTAAGGAACCTTATTTTTCCCACTCGATATTCCGGCCACTCACATCTTTGAATGTCTACAATTACTATGTGTTTCGTTGTATATATTTGCGATGTTGTCGATATGCGTGACAACGTAACAAATCAATTAGTGTTCTCCAATTTATCTGCAAACAACTAAAACCAAACATTACTAAATGACAAAGTTCACGTTGTATAATATGGCTGCGAGTCCAGAACAGAACCAAATCTTCTAATCAGATCATCATTTCCGATAATTTTACACTTTAAATTTTGAATGAGGAGGAGGATTGTCTACGAGATAATGCCCTTTTTTTAGAGACACACCTACCCAACCAAACCTTCCTGAAATCGAACAGAAAATGTACTGCAGATTGCAATAAATTTTCCACTGCTAATTCATGCATAACTCGAAAATAAAATATCCCCTTTCCAGGCTTGACCGCAAGAATGTCTAACATGTCCTTTCCTAAATTGTTTAGGTATCACCGATCTATTAAAAATATGCGGACACTTCAATTAAAGGCAGCTGTGTTACCAGCCATATTTTTCTACTGGTATTTTTCCAAACTTTCTGCTGAATTATTTAATGATGGTAGATCTGATGCATTGGGCGTACTGCAATCTATCTTTCTCTTTCAAGTTTACGTTTTAATGAAATCATTCATCATTAAATCATTGGCGATTGGAATATAGAGCCTCATCAGTAGGCTTGCTTGTTTACATATCAACCACAATCCGACGATTTTTTTTACTTACTTATATTTCTATTTTTGCATGTAAAAATCACATCCGTACCCATGTCCAATAGCTACAACTGAATCACCATCACCAACAGGTTTGTATAGTTAAATGTGTCAATTGGAGAATAGCCAGCGTGTGTGTAGGGGAGCGGTGGGGTCGGAGGATGGATGGGGTATTGATCAATAGTTTCCTTTTATTTGTATTCGGCACAGAAAATCATGAACAAAGTTTTGTCGGCAGCAGGTCTAATTTAATAAGGAATCCAAATTTATTCATTTATTCGTTTATTATTTATCTATTTATCTGTATGTTTGTTTGTTCGTTCGTTTGCTTTCTTTTAATATTAAAGACATGAATACGGAATCTTCACCAAATACCTTGGCAAAGGAAAACAGCTCGTCGGCCAGTATTAACGGAAATGACAACGTTTTCGATGTGTAGAAATGGAGAGCTGGTGATTGCGTCATTGTAAACATGTTCTATAGTGAGTAATTAAGGTAGAGTTCTTTGTCAGTTTCATTTACATAGATCAGCAAATTAACGTCAATGCCATTTTTTCATCACTTAGAATCTGGAGTTGGAATTCCATCCATCGGTGTTGTTTCTGTCATAATAATGGCGGCAACTGCATTGTTTTCTTAGAGGAGCGAAGCACTCTGCACACTGTAAGTACTATCTTTAAACGAAAACTTTCTCAAGTCCAAGTTCACAGGAATGTTAAAAAAGCTTCAGTCTGCTTTGAAATCCATTCTTGTAATTTTGGTCACTGGCAATAACTATTTCTTGTTTATCTTACAGATATCACGGCATGAAACTCCGTAAAAGAAATTCGGCCTAATCGCCCAAGAGTTAAAAATCAGAACAAATCATCAGCTGATGATGACATAAAGGGCAAGGAAATGTCAAGTTTTAAAAAGAAATTATTGACCAATTAAGGGACAACGCTACCATTGGATGTCATTACTTGATAAATATAGCGGACACTTCACGCCCTTTTTGTCATTTTCTTTTGTATTTACCGAGCTCAAAAATAGTAATGATCGTCAAGATTTGCTCGATAATTCGATGCATGCTTTTTTAATTGTTTTCAACAATCTTACAAGTCAGGAAACTGTTTTCAAATGTAGTGAATATACCAGTTTGTAATTTTCTACGCAGGCAAAACAATATCTGCTAAACAGAATTGACTGTTTGACTGTTGCTGATTAGACATGCTACTATGACAACAGGGATGTGACTATGACGGTGCTATGGATGACGTCATTGAGTTATGGCCACGTGACCATCCGTTCTACCAGAGGTCAGCTCATTTGACGAACGACTCCGTACTCGAGTTTCATCCCAGTTAGAATGTTCTATTTTTCTTCATCCTACCTGTAGCAACCCATTAAAGCAGTGTCTATTTAATCAGTCAAACTCTCTGCAAGATATTTAAGAGGCCTGGCATGCGCTATGCAAACTGTGCTGGTTTCTTGCTGAATGCCATTTCCCGCCTAACTGTAGGCATTATAGTTTGCTACACGAGTCGAAATCGATTCCGAGCAAAGCTTGCATGTGCTTGAGGTCTACATAATAAATAAAGACCACCCTATTTAAATTAAAATAGACTTGTGCATTCGTGTAAAACTCTGCGATGGTATGTGTGCAGAATATATAAATGATTTTGCGATGCGTGTCTTAATGACTACCAAAATAGGTCATATGCAACGTTTAGAGATATACAGCTACTTTGATGACTGTACAATCATACAAGTAGCTGGATATTTCTAAACTTTGCATGCCATGACCTTTGTTTACTTAATAAATGATGGTGCCATGATTCCACTAAAGTAGTTCCTTCCCAGTGAAGTTGGCCCATCGCCTCTGACTTAATCCCCAAAGATACATGTATTGCAATGACCACCATTCAATTAAGGATTTGCGAGGCTTTACAACAGTTTCAATAGATTTGATGGACAGGTACAATATGCTAATTGCAAGAACTGATTAGATTTTGTTTAGTGTGGCTTGCATATTAATGAAGTTATGCAATATCATTTTTTTCCGTACAATGGTTTCCCTATATGACAGTGTAGACATATATCAAGAAATACTGCACAAAATTTCATGAAACTTTTCACAGATGACGATCTCAGAACATAATGATGATACTGGGAGTGTCATGTCAATTATCTGTTCATTTGCATATCTAATGAACTTTTGTAATTGGTGATATAACTCCGTAATTCGTACACCTAATTTGATGCTACCTGATAAAAATATTGACCTGATAGAAATCCGATTGTCTGAGAAACATCGGATAGTGTCAAGTTAATAAACAGCTAATTTGCATATTTAATGAAATTTTGTAATTAGTCATATAACACCGAAATAAAACAAAATTGATGAAATCTGCTGCAGATACTGATCCGATATATATCTGACTGTGTTGAGAAGCATTTAGTAGTGTGAAGTTAATTAAGGGTTCATTTGCATATTTAATGAAATTTGTAATTATTGATACAACTTTGAAAGTGTCTTTCCTTTTTGCTTCATGATCCTTCTTCCAATCTTAACTTTTTTACTGTACTTCTTTTGTCTTCAGTTTGTAGGGCTTATTTTGAATCTCTATGAGTAATAATTATTTTCATCGTCTTAGGTTTTTAGAACTTGAAAAGTTAATTTTCGCCATTCAGTTAAGACAGAGATGGATAATTTGACTCATATCAAATACCGGTAAATATTAGGTAATTTATTTCTCTGGTACCAAACTTTTCACGGTGTCCCCTGATTTTTTATTCTTAATTTGGTAAGAGTATGGTCGAAAGTTTTATGAGGAAAATTTAAGTAAATGTTTAAATCTTTAACTTTTGAGGCGCACACTACCTTAAACCGTAATAGACATTCAGATAAAAAATGGCCGTTGTTCCATTCGTTTTGTTAGATAATCATTCATCGCAACTCTAACCAAACAATCGGCTTTCTAATATAAACTGTCCTAACAAGTAAAGTAACTTTTTAGAGTCAATGCCAAGGACATGCTGAGATAGCATCTCTTATAAGTAAAATGTGTACAAGGTCAAATTTTGATTCGTTGTCGGTAAAGCATTGTTTTAATATGGCACTTGGTATGACTAATATAGGGGGCGCTGTACTTCCAATGAACAAGAGGCTTCACTGTTCGTAACACATCATCCCGTAAAATAGTGATGGATGAATTTAGATCTTAACGCAATGGTGGCGCTCAAATGGGGATAATATCACTGCTAAAACTTGCCAAGATGTGGTAAATTACAAAACTTTCATAAAATAAGGAAATCAGGGAGAGTAGATAATGTAACATTGCAGAATATATGTAATAGCATCCAAAAGAAACTCGTGTTGTTATTTGTACGCCATGTTTTGGCAAAGCCGTATGCTTATGTACACTTTTTCCAGAGTGAAATCGCTTACTTTCTGGTGTGTTGTGGAAGAAGATATGGAGACAAACATTTCTCAGAATACCTATTTTTGTCTAATTGTGTCTCGTCAAAAGCAAGGGCGTGCAAAAGGTGGAAATCATAAGTCGCCCAATGGTACATGATAAGCGATACAATGTGATATTGTTGCTTGACTGACCTGATGTGTCTTAGTGTTTACCTAAAAGTCAATATCCTCGACTTGAACTTATCTTATGCTTATTATCAACAGTTGGTAGTAGTGGTACCTAGAATTTCACCAATCAATTACAATTTTTAAGATTTACCGTTAGGGGCGCTATTCTTTTTCGAGGTTGATGACACCAGCGCGCACTTTTAAGATCTAAAACTTGCAACAAGGTGAAATTTTTAAAAAGGCAATAAAAGAGAGCTTTCGATGCTGGTATTGTATGTTGTATTTTCGCAGTCTTGAGTCTGTCAAATTTGAAGGCGTGTAGCTGTAAGTGTTTTGTGTTTGCTTGACAATTACACTTTTTAGTTCTGCACCCCTAAGCATTTTGACATACATAGTGTCGATCTCTTGTCAATCCAGCCTGTACATGAGCCAACTGAATTGTAATTGTCGACAATAATTCGAATGTTAACAATAACAGTGCATGTTTAAACGCTGTGTTGATAAGCTTAATTACCGTTGTAAGATGCTTTTTGGAATAGAACAAAAATTTGCGAAAATAATGAAAAAATCATCAAAAGTTACAGCTACTGATCCTATCGGTAGGAATGTTTCATAATGTAACTATAGGACTTGATACCTATAAGTATAAACGTCGATATTGACACTGGGTACACTAGGACCAAATTTGTGAGCACAGTGCCGCCACCGGTAGAACTAGGGCAGGGAACCAGACTGAAGGCGGCCATATGCTTAAATCTGTGGAGGCGCTTTAACCCAGCTAACAGCAGACCACCATCATAACTTTCTATGTTTGGCGGGTAACAACACTAATTTTCAGCTCACGTGTTCACACACGTGAACTAATGTCGTAGCGATGCCTGTCTGTCTGTCCGTGTGTGTGTGTGAGTATGTGTGTGTATGTCTGTCTGTCTGTTTACACGATAACTCAAAAACGCCAGGACGGATTCCAGTCAGATTTTGTAGACAGGTACTATATGCTACTGGAAAGAACAGATTAGATTTGGTTAGTGTGACTTGCATATTAATGAAGTTATGAAATTTCAGTTTTCTCATATAATGGTTGAAATTTCCTATGGAGACAGTAATGACAGTGTCGACATATATCAAGAAATACTGCACAAAATTTCATGAAACTTTTCACAGATGACAATCTCAGAACATTATGATGATACTGTGTGTCATGTCAATTATCTGCTCATTTGCATATTTAATGAACTTTTGTAATTAGTGATATAACTCCGAAATTCCTACACCAAATTTGATGATACCTGCTACAAATATTGATCTGAGAGACATCTAATTGTACTGAGAAGCATTGGGCAGTGTCAAGTAAATAAATAGCTCATTTGCATATTTGATGAAATTTTGTAATTAGTCAAATAATCCGAATAAACTGCACCAAATTTGATCCGACAGATATCTGAATGTGTTGATAAGCATTGAGTAATGTGAAGTTAATTGAGACTTCATTTGCATATTCAATGAACTTTGTAATTGGTGATATAACTCTGAAATTATGGCACCAAATTTGATAATACCTGCCACAAATATTGATCTGATAAATATCTAATTTATGGAGAAGCATTGGGCAGTGTTAAGTTAAAAAATTGCTCATTTGCATATTTAATGAAATTTTGTAATTAATCATATAACTCCGAAATAACTGCACCAAATTTGATGAAATCTGCTGCAAATACTGATCCGACAGATATCTGGCTGTGTTGAAAAGCATTTAGTAGTGTGAAGTTAATTGAAGTTTCATTTGCACATTCAATGAACTTTGAAATTAGTGATAGAACTCTGACATTGTTGCACCAAATTTAGTGAAAGCTGCTAAAGATATTGATCTGATGAATATCTAATTGTCGCGTGACGCACTGATCAGTATCAAGTTAATTAAGGGTTCATTTGCATATTTAATGAACCTTGTAATTAGTGATATTACTCTGAATTACAGCATTAAATTTGATGAAAAGTGCTACAGATGTTTATCTGATAGATAACTAATGTTCCAAGAAGCATTGAGCAGTGTCAAGTTAATAAACAGCTCATTTGCATGAAGTTTTGTAATTAGTGATTTAACTCCGAGAGTACTGTGCGAAAGTTGATGAAACCTTCTACATTTAATGATCTGACAGATATCTGATTTTTCTGTGAAGCGTACTACTATGTAATGAATCTGTTGTAAACTACGTGAGCACATTCAGTTCACATCAGGTCTGATCATGATGCAGATAATGGATTATGTGCCATGAGTTTGCATGTTTTTGTACTATTGTTGTTCAGAAAGTATGTTCGATGCTGTATCTGTAGTATTTCTTTTTTGCCTTTGGTTTAGACTATTGTAACAGTCTTTGCCAGTCTTTGTCTCTATTATTGATAAAAAAATATTAAAAAAAAGTATGTTCGATGCTATATGCCCTCTCATACACACACACACACACACTCTCTCTCTCTCTCTCTCTCTCTCTCTCTCTCTCTCTCTCTCTCTCTCTCTCTCCCTCTCTCTCTCTCTCTCTCTCTCTCTCTGAGGCGTATATCACGGCGACTTATCCATAATAACGTCATACTTTTTGACGAAACAGTAAGGAATTACTATAACACAGATCAAGTTCTCGACTGTTTGAAAATTTATGGTATTGTTGCCTTTCCTCCCCTGTAATGAGGAACGTTGAGGGCCATCCTGATCTGGCGACACGCAAAACAGCAACCGCTTTCATACAGTCTCGTAAATATGATGTTATATCCACCTGGTCGTCGCCGATGGCGAAGCACTTTGGGGTCAATGATGCACAGTGGCCACAGACTTTGCATAAAAATTGTGTGTTTACACAATGTCAGGGTTGATGTGCCCAATTTCGACGGCGGGACTGTCTGATACCCTCATGTCGTGAAGGACGCTGAGGGCAATCGCGTATTTAAGAAAAGAAACCTTAGGGTAGCCGGCGGCAGCTCTAGATTATTCGAGGTCTGCCCATGCCTTGGCGACGATTTGTTGTAGCGAGGCGGAAGCCAAGCCTTTCCGGTTGAACTGTCAAAGGAAGTCATGATGTGACAAGCATTGAGGATGCAGTAACGTCACCTTTAAAGTTTGACCGCTTTAAAGCGCAACAGCAATAAAACATCAATTTATGATCGCAGTTTTAATGTGTAACCAGATCTCTACTAAATTTAAATAGGTACAAAAATTTAAGACGCCTATTGATCCAGTTGGGTGCATGTGGTCCCTGAAACATTATTTTTAACTTGTATATCCACTTTCGCTTATTTCTCTTTATATCTCCTGTCACGTCTTTAAAATATTACCCCTCACCGTGGAACACGTAGAGTGAGCACCTCCTTTCCTTTCAGACGCTCCTTGTGTCTTTATGCAAATGTAGCCCACTATAATGTACAGTGTGCGTCATAAATTAACGCGAAAAGTAGTTTCTTTACATACTGGAGAAGGAGCGGCCGTGAATGACCGGGCCGGGTCACCATAATCTCTGCTCTGATATTCAAGTTTTGCGAGGTGACCTTAATGATTCGGAGCGATTTACGAAAATTGATATTGATTGAGATTCTTTGTATTCAATATTCTAAGTTACTTCAGGTTTTAGAATAGTAAGTTAATACATCATTCTGATATCAGTCTATTTTGAACAGAGCAGAGCAATAAAATCTCTCGAATGACTGTGATTCATTTCATTGGCTGGCATGATAGCCTTTCAACTGACCACGAGTCACTGGCCACCCAATAGCATTAGTTCAGGCAGATTTAAGTCAACCAATGGCGAACTATCATTATACTACTTAAATTGAGACGCACACTTGGGTGAAACACTTGCAAGAAGTTGAAATTCCAACCAGTTCGACATCATGGATTCGAGGTAAGACTCGGTTGATAACGCCTGTCAAATGAACGAGATCTGTTACTTTTGATGTTGTCGTCAGGCTGTAAGCATTTCGTCTTTCAGGAGTTTTTTTTTAATTAACAACCAAAATTTGCAGATGCAGATTGCTCTGTCCGTAGTTGTCGAGTTAGCTAAGTGGTTGCTTTTCAGGATATAGAAAGTGTAAATTAATTCGCTTCTTGAGTCAAATTGGATATGCACTTCACGGTGTCTCTTTCCTCCTGTAGTCTGTCAGAGTGTTTTTGTAGAGAAACATTTGGCTAAAATGTGGCCATATTCTTGTAGCTTGGTTTTAAATAAGCAAGTTATACGAAGACGTCTTATAGAGGCATTTCTACTTTTGTTTGCCTGGACTTTTTTGTAATTTACATTGATTGTTGGTATTTTGGTTTTATTTTTTAAAATATTAATAGAAAAGTTATTTCCAAATTGTAGTCTTGGCGTCAAATTTGAACGGTTATTTAAGTTGATAAAGAAAATAATTACTGTTGTAGCGACACACAAACTTTTTCTCTCGGTGGAAATGTCACTAACAGGGTACACCGTCAATTATGTGTATCGGCTCATTACCACCTCTTGTCTAGGTCAGGATACTAGCAGCGATTTTTTATTTCTGAAGTCACCTTATCATTATTGCCTGGCTTATTGTTGTATAGAGGTTTCATTTCAGAAAAATGACTGAGTTAGTAGTAAAAGTAAGCCATAGACCCAAATAATTGAAAATGTCCTTATTTGGATTTGGCTGAGACATTAACTGACAAGTAGTAATATAACAGTAAGTGTTTCTTCGTCTGTTTCTTTCCTTTCTTTTTGTATTCTGTCGCTTGTGGAGCTACTGTACAACGGGATGTTATAAAAACCAGCTGTTTTTCGTACATTCATGTGTGCTTCTCTATCAATTACAGATCGGTCTTCTTCGTTTCAATTTGGCTTGTATCGCTGTCACTGACGGAAGCTCAACGTAAGTAAAGACAAAATTGTAATTTCCAGTATATAGGTAACAAAGCAACGAACTAAACACGTGACCGAAGTTACTAGCAGATATGACACAGCTTTCAAAGTTCCTATACTATTGACATCCGTCCGATTATTTAGTTCAATAATTAGTTTCCGATGACTACTATGGCACTGTCATCAAAGAAAGTTTACACTTGTTGCTATTCATATAACTTCCCCAAAAAGTTATAAGACAACACGTACTACAATGGATGGTATTACTACTGTTGGCTGCGATCGTCCTACGAGTAGGACACCAGAGATCAACCAGAGTAGTGGCTTGTGGATGACAAATAAGAATCTTTATTTCTTTGATAAAGATGCTTGCAGACGAGCCCGCTGATGATAAGAGGCAGCTATACCTAGCCTAATTTCTCATTATATACTTTCTTAACTTTATATGCATATTCGATTCAACCCATACTAATAATTTAAGGTAAAACTTAACCATACAAACAAGTTTAGAAACAATCAGCGGGCGATAATTAACATAGTGACTCAATTCAATAAAATACTCTTCCGGGATAACTTTCGTAAATTAATTAAACCACCAGCGAACACAACATATATTATGAGAAATATCTACCCTTGAACTTCCAACTTGTTTGTGCTAACATCAGGTCGATGATATTGGATGTTTGTCACAGTCTCAATTAAGAGTAACCACTGAGGTCTTAGTAGACAAACATTTTATCACGATTCTTGCAAAAGAAAGTTCTTTTTTGTTGCTATCAAGTGACAAAATCGCTGTTTCTGAGCAGTTAGGAGCTGTAATTCAGTCAAACCAGTCAAAAATTACCTATGACCTTGACCTTTATTGATATTATCTCGAGTATATTTAAAGCACAGTCCACTTAAAACGATTTTCTATTTGTATGACAGAGGTACGGGTAGATGCCTTGTCGATAGGGGGCGTTAACACGTTGACCTACACGGCAGGAGGTAGTGGTCAAACTGTCAGCGTAACAATGAGTGCAACAGAAACTGGAGATGCAGACGATGGTGAAGTGACGAAGATCAGTATCTACTTCACAAACAGCGATGCTTTTCAAGACAGCAATACTGTGAAATCAAGTGCCTTTGAACATACTCTAACTCCAGCTAAGGACATTCCTCAAGGCACTCAAGTAACAGACCTGGTAGCTGATGTCGCAAGCGTTTTGATAGACACTGCAAACTGCCAGGTTTACACCCATGTCTGCGCAGTGATCACAGCGACCGGTGATACAAACGCAGCAGACGACTTCAAATGCCTACCTTTCGGCACAACCGCCGATACTCATGCGGGCACCAAGAAATGTCCAGGTACTTACAAATTATTCACGCTAATTCACACTGTGACACCTGTACCTGTAATAATTGACAATCACAATGCAGTTGCTTGTTACATCAAGGCAGTGTATTTTCGACTGAGTTATAAAACAGTGCACAGTTATCACATGTGGGAAAAAAATATCAAGAAAAAATAAATAGAAATTAATATGATGATTCATTATAAAAGTTACCTATACATCATTTCCTCTGATTTGGCTCCAAAAGTGAATGAAAGCAGGAATGAGTAAACGCTTACAATTAATGTTGGATTTCTAAACGGTAGATCTTTGATTGACACTTTTGAATATAAATTTATCATATTTTTTTTAGACGTCGTAGCTAAAGCATCATCTTTCGTCATCACGGCACCAACACCGTCGTCAATCACTTACGACACATCTAAGGACACGGCCATCACTTTCGAAATCGAAGCGACCGCAGCTGACGGCCCAGGAACTGTGACTGGTGTTAAACTCTACTTCACGGACAAAAACGACTACGACACAGCCCAGACAAAGTCATCAGCCTTTGACGCTGGTGGCGTAACCTCAAAAACCGTTGGTGCCGGGGCGACTGAAAAAATCACCGCTGCCACCGCGTCCCTGAAACTCGACGCTGCAAACTGCGATAAATACACACACCTGTGTGCTGTTCTCCAAATAACAACGACCGACACCATCACCAACAACAACGATGTCTGCAACGTGTTCGGAACAACTGCAGCAGATGCCGGATCCAAAGCGTGCACAGGTAAGCTACTTTCTATCAGATACTAAGATATATTGTAACATTTCATTTTTCATAATCTCCTAGATAACGTGAGCCAAGAAAAATTAAGCGTTTAACGAAAATCATTCTTTATTTCCAACAGCGGCAACCCCACAGACAACAACAGCCAAAGGTAAATGTTTGAGTAATAAAATAACACCCTGCATGTAATTTGCATGAATAATTAACAGCTGGATAGATCATGTTCCTCTGTAAATGTTTGTTGTTCTAATCTGCATATGATATCTCATTTGACATTTCTTAACATCAATAACCCTGCACCATCATTCTGTGCGCCCTTTCAAGACACTGAATTTTACATTCTTCCTATTTTTTATAATCAGTCTTTTTATTTAATTTCCGCAACTTTGGATGTTATTCATGCATTGATAATTGGCTAATGAGTTAAGGTAGATCGCGCATCGGGGACAGACATTCGGACTCTCAGAAATTTATAATTCTTTTCTAATCTACCATTTTTATGGGGCTCATTTTAGGGCCCTTCCAGTAAGAAATAATATCACCGTCTTTTTTTTAAATCGAAAATTTCATTGTTTTCCATTGACTAAACAGGGATGGTGGGCGCGCCATTTGAAATTCAAATATGGGTAAATCTTGGACAGTGATGATGATGATCATGACGATGATGATGATCATCATCATCATCATCATTATCATATTGATCATGATGATCTTCAATATCATTGCCTTCGTCCTCGCCTCTACTACTTGGACTATAATCATCATCATTATTACAATTAAATTTTGGAAACCAGTAAGCGTAATGGTGTGTGTGTTCATTTCGTCTTCCTTCAGACTCTGCCTCGGCTATTGCTGCTCACGGCGTCCTGGTAATGTTGCTGTGTATGGTTACAGCCAGACTGGTTATTTAGATTGGGACATCTACAACATATATTCAGTAAGTAGACCATTTAAAATTAACATGGTGGCTTTGTGAATTAGGAAAATACTTCATTTCCGGTTTGCTTTTATCTTTTTTATTCAGTTGGTTAAAATGCATAGGGGACTACCGAGAGTAAATTTCGAAATATCGAAAATTCGAAAATATCGAAATTTCCTCCAAAGCACGGAATATTTTAAATGGTTTTGAGTTAATTTCCATTTTGCTAAGGAGAAGTGGAAAATGTCAGTTCCTTGTTTTGTATAGCGCCACCAAATGATAGAAACATCGAATGCGCCCATCGGGGATTCAGACAAAACTGCCCCGGGTAGAAGTGAATTGTGAAACAATATGCAAATTTATGATGGACTATAAAAATCACTATTCTTGGTAGTTTCAACAAATCTTTATAGCCGCGTTTATATTCTTTTCAATTTTTGATCCCTTTTGTGTTTTTTGTTCACGTGTGTAAACACGTGGGCTATTGTCATAGCGATGTCTGTCTGTCTGTCCGTGTGTGTGTGTGTGTGTGTGTGTGTTAGTGTGTGTGTGTGTGTCTGTGTCTGTCTGTCTGTTTACACGATAACTCAAAAACGCCTGAACGGATTCAAGTCAGATTTGGTACACAGGTACCATATGCTACTTGCAAGAACTGATTAGATTTTGGTTAGTGTGGCTTGCATATTAATGAAGTTATGCAATATCGTTTTTTTCCGTACAATGGTTTCCCTATGGAGACGGTAATGACAGTGTAGACATATATCAAGAAATACTGCACAAAATTTCATGAAACTTTTCACAGATGACAATCTAAGAACATTATGATGATACTGTGAGTGCCATGTCAATATCCTCTCATTTGCATATTTAATGAACTTTTGTTATTAGTGAGATAACTCTGAAATTCCTGCACAAACTTATGATACTTGCAACAAATATTGATCTAATGTATATCTAATTATAGTTAGAAGCATTAGGCAGTGTCAAGTTAATAAATAGCTCATTTGCATATTTTATGAAGGTCTGTAATTAGTCATATAACTCCGATATAACTTCACCAAATGTGATGAAATCTGCTGCAGATACTGACAAGATAGATATCTAACTGTTGTGTAAAGCATTTAGTAGTGTGAAATTAATTAAGGGTTCATTTGCATATTTATTGAACTTTGTAATTAGGTATATAACTCTGAAAGTACAGCACCCAAGTCAGTGAAATTGGGTACAGATATTGTTTTGATAAATATCTAATTGTACTGAGAGCATTGGCAGTGTCAAGTTAACAAATAGGTCATTTGCATATTTTATGAAGTTTAGTAATTAGTGATATAACTCCAAAATAACTGCACCAAATATGCTGAAATCTGCTGGAGATACTGATCCGACAGTTATCTAATTGTGGTGTAGAGCATTTAGTTGCGTGAAGTTAATTAAGTGTTTATTTGCATATTTAATGAACTTTGTAATTAGTGATTTTACTCCAAAATTAAAGCATTAAATTTGATGAAACTTGCTACAGATGTTGATCTGATAAATATCCAATTGTACTGAGAAGCCATGAGGAGTGTCAAGTTAATAATTAGCTCATTTGCATATTCGATGAAGTCTTATAATTAGTCATATAACTCCGAAATAACTGCATCAAATGTGATGAAAACTGCTGCACATACTGATACGACAGATATCTAACTGTGTTGTAAAGCATTTAGTAGTATAAAGTTAATTAAGGGTTAATTTGCATATTTAATAAACTTTGTAATTAGGTATATAACTCTGAAATTTCGGCACTAAAACTTGGTGAAACGTGCTACAGTTATTGACTTGATAAATATTTAATTGTGCTATGAATCATTGAACAGTGTCAAGTTAATGTAGGGTTTATTTGCATATTTAATGAACTTTGTAATAAGTGACATTACTCTAAAATTACAGCATTAAATTAAATAAAACGTGCTACAAATGTTGATCTGATGGATATCTAATTGTCCTATAAAGCATTGAGCAGTGTCAAGTTAATTGACAGCTCATTCGCATATTAAATAAAGTTTTGTAATTAGTGATTAAACTCTGAGAGTACTGTGCGAAGTTTAAAAAAAACCTGCTACATATAGTGATAACATATATCTCATTGTTCTGTGAAGCGCACTACTATTAATGAACCTGTTGTAAAACACGTGAGCATATTCAGTTCATATCTGGTTTTGGTTCTGTTTTTATTTTTATTTTTTGGTTTCCCTAGGTTATCATAACCTTTTGATGATCATTGGAAACGTAATAAAGGCTTGTTAGCCCCCCCCCCCCCCCAAAAGCTTTTCAGGTAAAAACTCGATAAAGTTTTAAATATAATAAGAGAATTATGTTGTCATTTTTACTCTAATAATTGTATTGTCACCTTACACGACAATGAACACCATCAACTCACTGATTCCATTTTTGTTTTTGTTTTTCTTCAGGGTGTCACAGACAGCTCGACTCGACGAATGAAACCCTTTCCACTACCTATAGTGCCCGCGACTATGCGTTCGCTCCATTCCATGATGACATGCATCACGGGAAGACAGAGAGAAATCACTGGACTCTGCGTCTGATTGTTATCTATTTTTTTGTCAAATTTTAGAATCTGTGTCACAAGATACAAATGAAACCATCGTAACTTACCCTTCCATTTGATAAATCATTCCATAATGATAAAAAATTACTTGATTCATGCTACAACTGAGAACTTTTGATTACCTTACTGCAAAATCCTACGCATGTAAAACCTCATTTATTGTTATTTTTTGTTTGCGCCCTGTCTGTGAGACTTTGAGTACCTTAGCAAAATGACCATGTATTCCTTAGATTTACTGAGCATCTTGAAGCTTATCTCGCTTAATCTAATACTAGGTCGAAAATCGGTAGATGTTGCAGGCATCGTAACTATGGCGACCGATGTAGTGCGGATGAAGATGCTATGGATGACATGAATGGAGCACGCCGTAACGCCGTGACGTCATGTCGTGACGTCATCCGTGCTTCGTTTGATGAACGACTCCGCATCCGACGCCCTAAACGGTTGAAAGAGGAAAATACTGCACATATGGATAATAAACTACTTTTAAAGCTGGATTTCCGTTTATTTGGCTTTATCTTTTCCAATGTGTGTGCATACATTGAAGACAAATTTGCCATTTTTTCGAAACTTCCAAATGTTGTGTGCAGATAACATGGGTGAATAAAATCGGCAAAAACTGCATTGTGTTTGTCCTTTGTTGCTTCTTGAACTCTACAAGTGATCTAAATATCCATCGAGGTAAATGAGACAACCCAGATGACGAAATACAACGATCCAACTTCTCACTTCAACTTGATAATACAATGCGCCTCGCGCACAGATATTCGAATTCCAAACTTTTTGCAATACTTATCTGATCTTGGAGTAAGAAACATTGTCATCCTCTTAGTTGTTTTGGTTATTTTTTTAAATCGAAAAGTTTATTTTTTCCGCATTACGTTGACTAAGGGATGGCTATTTGGAATATCAAATATGGTAACTGTTTGATAACTTGTTTCTCTAGTACCAAGCCTTGCACGATGACGCCTGATATTTATTGTTCATTTGGTAAGAGAATGGTTGAAAGTTTCATTGAGGCAAGTTTGAGCAAAAGTTTAAGTCTTTCACTTTCTAGGCGCGTACTACCTTAAACTGTAATAGACATTTCGAATAAAAATGGTTGTTTCATCTGTTTTATTAGAAAATCATTCATCGCAACTCTGACCAAAATACGCACCTTTCTGATACAAATTGACTTAATAATTAAAGCAACATTTTAGAGTCAATACCAAGGATATGCTGAAAAAGCATCTCTTATGAGTGCATTGTAAAATGTGTACAAGGTCAAAGTTTATTGTTGTCGGTACAGCATTGTTTAAAATGGCACTTAATATGACTAATAGGGGGCGCTGTACTCCCAATGGGAATGCGAGGCTTCATTGTACGTAACACATGATCTTGCACAAAAGGTGAACGTTGAGCTCAGATGTCCGCGCAGGCGCTCTAATGGGGATAATATCACTTTTCAAAACTTGTCAAAATGTTGTAAATTACAAAATTTCATAAAATAAGGATAGCTGGGAGAGTATTTAATATAACATGCAGGATATGATATGTGTACTAGCATCTAAATTAAGGCCGAACAATAAAAATTGTGCTGTTCCGATAACCCGACCTACCCTATTTTTTATTTGCCGACCCTAAACTTTTTAGAGCTACGTTAATACGGAAGAAAAATTCGTAAAATCACGCGTTCGACTTGGCATTTGATTTTTGCTTGAACGAGGATGCCTTATATGTTTTTCCCCTTTTATGTTTATGATATATTTTTCTGCAAATATTGTGACCAGTGTTTGATCGCCTTGAACCACTGAAAAAAATACATATCTAAAGATAAAAATATTTTTAAAAAATATTCCTAGCAAAGACATCACAGCAAAAACCGCTCGGCCAAATCCCACTCCTTAAAAATATACTACATATATGTACTTCGAACAAACTTAAAGTTTGGAGAACAAGCAACAGTTCTCTCACTACCGTCTAAATACTTCACCATGAAAATGACCAGGTTTTGCCCTTTGGCTACGGTCTACAGTTCAAACTCCCCCTCGCCCTCCTGACAACGCCCTCCTCGCTGAATCTTCCCCTTCCAATTAATTACACTACAAATATACGGACTCCAACGAACATACGAATCCTAATGCAAGCCAATCAGTTTTGTTTTAATTTTTATTTATTTTTTTTTCTTTCTTCATACTATCCATAGAACCTCGAGAAGTTTCCCGCTGGCTGATACCGAGAGAAAGACGGCCTGCCTGCAAATAGCCCACTTTTTCTTGAGTACTATACCTTTGCCGACTGTCCCTTGCACTAGTCAGTATATACATGCCTGCACACATTGCAGGTTATCACAGGCGTTCATTACCATGGCAGTGTCCGTGAATGGGACAGTGTCACTGAAGCCGGTTAATGCAATAAAGACAATTTTCAAGCTAGCAAACGCCTGTGATTACAGCTGCAGTGCTTAAGACGTTGCATTCTCATGCCATTGTTGTATTATACCCACAGTGAAGAACACTGAAGACAGTCGCGTATTCGGCACTGTTATTTTATGCTATCTCGTGTCTTAACAGTTTCAGCCCTTCACCTTTAGCACATAGCAGTCTTTCTACGGTTGTCCGTAGACTTGCGAAAGGAAGTCCGGGTGTGCCAAACGATACGAGCAAAGTGCCCAAACCTTTAAAGATCAACCGTTGCAATACTTTATCCACCATAAATATTAATTTTATGATCGCAATTTGAATATTCTGACGGAGCTCGGCTGATTACAAATGTAAAAGGATTAGTAAGGCTTTGCGACAAATGCCTCGACAGGCGGTCTTTGCTTTCTGTCGCGTACTCTCTGTCCTGTGCATGCCTCTGTTTCCCCTCTGCCTTGAGTCTTTTATCGGTGTAGATACTGCTATCCCTGTATGACATATATATGAATGTATATCTATGTGTTGATATAGTGCCTTCTCTCTGTATGTTTTTATGTCTGTCTCATTAGAACCCGGTCTTATATGTGTCAATGGCCCCGCCATTTCGGACATTCTTTTGAACGCCTATACAGCGAGAGCATGTATGTACTAGCACAAAAGCGTCTACCTGCACAATAAGGCAAAAACACTCGATCTGAGTATGCACATGTTCATCGTTATAAATAAACCCCTGTCTACTATCTACCCATAGCATAAATATGAAAGGTAGCAATGGGTAGTCTTGGTGATGAACGGGAGGTATCGCGGCTTGCAAATGACTTTGGAATGACCTCTCCTGCAATTAATGACAAGCATACTAGACTTGAGAAGGAAATTACGCAGCCCCCCTCTCTCTCTCTCTCTCTCTCTCTCTCTCTCCTCTCTCTCTCTCTCTCCTCTCTCTCTCTCTCTCTCTCTCTCTCTCTCTCCCTCCCTCCTCTCCACGTGCATGTTTGCGTGTTGTTTGTGCCTAGTGATAGCCTTATGATATGTTCTTGCTTACGATTTGTGAATTTCAGTACATTTCGTTGTCATAAAGCAATCATTGACACCCTAAACAAATACTCCACCACGTGAATTCGATCAACCAATCACAGTTTCGGAAGGAATAAATCTCATGTTGGTTATCTTTCCTGCATGGCGACAACCAATAATAGGAAGGCGAGTTCCGTAAACATGCAATCCAGAGTGTATAAAGGACAGCATTTGTCATTCTCGTGAACCAAACCAAGTTGATCTGCAGCCTTGTAGCGAAGAGCCTAAAGTCCTCCAGCATGAAGTAAGTAACTTTATACGTCGACTGACGATGCATGAAACATATTTCACGGTACATCGTCCGTGATTGTTGCGATTTCTAACTACTTCTTATTGATTGATGGATGGATGGTTGAACTTCACAAAAGTAAAAATAGTGAGCATATTATTTTGTTTACTTTTTATCTTGTTAAGTTATTTTAGTGTTGGTTTATACGCAGGGGAAGAGTTCAACTCCAAACATCTGACTGCTTTTTTTATCACTACAAGTAATTTTATTAATTTTGACTGTGGTATTTCAAATAAAGATTTCGACTCCACACCGTCTGACTGCTTTATATATTACCGACAAGTCCTTATCTCCTCTCCAACTTGTGTATACACCACTATAATTGCTCCGAAAACATTGCCAACTTGCTAATCCGCTGTCCGTATCAGCGGATTAATTGATTAAGTCAACACTACAGCCGTCACACACGTAGTAAAATAAGAATTAATACGTGAGTGACGGCTATGGTGTTGACTTAATCAATTAATTCGCTGATACGGACAGCGGATTAGCAAGTTGACTATGTTTTCGGAGCAATTATACTGTAGTGGTGTATACACAAGTTGGAGAGATAAGGACATGTCGGTAATATATAAAGCAGTCAGACGGCGTTGAGTCAAAATCTTCATTTGAAATACCACAGTCAAAATTAATAAAATTACTTGTAGCAATAAAGAAAGCAGTCAGACGGTGTGGAGTTGAACTCTTTATTTGAAATATCACAGTCAAAATTAATAAAATCAAATCAGGTAAATCGTTGCACAAAAAACCCTCCCTCCCCACCCAAGGGACTTTTTTCTTTAACCTGTGGTTTATATTGTCGCATTTCATTATTGTAAAGACATCGGTCTAGAATCAATATTGCGAATGAACCAACAGGGCATAGATCGAAACATATTTTCACCATAATGTTGTTTTAATTAAAGGAGAGTTAAATCAGATTAGATTAGATTGCATGGACGTGATTCTGAGGTGCATCCTACTTAAGAAAAAGACGAGCAAAGAAATAAACACGGCTGGCAAATCAAGATGCTTATTTTGCAAAAAAAAATTGAGTGCAGGAAGATTGGATCAGGCGATGGTGATGAAAGCGCCCTCTACGTAGTCCAACGAGTTCGTGTCTGTGCCAACTTTTTATGGCAAGTCGAGTTACTTTTATCTCCGAACTTTGTTCTGTATTCTCTGCCGGAAAGAAGCGTCGATTCAGTGGATTTCCTTTACGTAATATCATAACAATGAGAGTCTGAATGACCCTATATCTGCACTGTCTAATCAAATGCACATTTAAGGAAAATGAGATTTGGAAGAAACGGAATTCATAATTGGTTTGACGTTTGGATATTATTTACCGCATAGTAGGCAATAACCTTCGCTTGCCTGCTTACTGGTGAATATGCTTTGGTTTCTATTTTTCATTGGAGAAATTCTTGAACGAGGGACTTTGTTGAATTTCGTCTCTGAGGACAAAATTTGTACGGGCCACCGAAAGAGGGGGCTGTGGGCATGGCAGCTACTATATCATTTTATTTCATTTCGCAGTCCTCTAAGAGCTTTACAGTCGTCTGACCTTGGTATATTTGAGAGAGTATAATGGTACAATTTCTACACTTTCTGCAAACAAGGTGCGAACACTAGCAATCTGCATTCAATGAATGTCACCAGCTCACTTCAAGAGTTTGTGTGAGTCTAAACTTGAGCCACGCCCCACTAATACAAGGAGCAAATGGCAGCAACCTCTGCCAGCAGAGAACTCGAGTAGAGAACGTGACCCAGGTCACCTGTGGATACGAAGGAATTTTACTAGGGGCCTCAAGTTATGTACTTCTATAAACCTAACTCGGACACTAAAAGACTGTCTAGGTTACTGGTGATTATTAAGACGACACCATGTCTGTGACTATTAACATTAAAATTTGTCAAAATAAGACCATATGTGATCAGTTGGACGGTTTGTGGGAATATAACGCCAACAGTACAGTAATATTAACCTGGCATTTTACATCTGTCTCTTTTCCGGTACCTCGCATGCCGGAAGCTACCCCGTAACAGTGCACTGGTATACAGGAAGAGCAGGTTTATACACAATTCACGTTATATTGCCCATGCCTTTCAAAGGTTGTTTGTACTGTGACAGCCTGCCATAAATATCAATACCTGGGAGCAATTTAGATGAGAAGTCGATAATGGCGGTCACGCACAAACAGTGCAATGCCCTGGAGAGGCACATTGGACCAGATAACAGTAAGATAAAGAGATTGACAAAGTCAGTTTCTTCACACTAGATGTCGAAGTGTATGACATTAGCTCGTTATATAAATGAACCTCAAGGGTCTGGCTTTTGGTTTAATAATGTAATCTTACAGTACATAGCCTCGTCAGAGGACCGAGATGCTGGTGAGATGGATAGCGTCACGTGTGGCGCTGTTCCCATCAGCTGCTATGTGACTTCAGAGCAGTACTGTGTCAGTTGTATTTGGCATCGATCCACTATTATCCACTACAGCAACTTTAATGTTATTGGTTAGTGCGATATCACTGTAACCTTGACAATTAATTTTCATTTATTTAACCATGATTGACATTCCTTTATTCATCGATTGACATTAGACAGCTTAATATACAATTCTTCACGATGCAGTCTCCGTTTTATTGGTCGCAGTCAATAATCACATGACAACGCGAATCAAGGACACTAAATTGCCACCTTAATTTCTTCCGAAGGATCATGTGATTTGACATAGCCAATCAGGTAGCCTGTAGTACCTTCGGCCACTGTCCACCCACGTGGCCAATGTTTTGGCAGCCCATATAAAAGTTTTGTTTTTTCAGTCTTCTTATTCAGTTCATCGTTGCTTTTCTGAACGACAATGATGGTTTCAAGGTAAGGTCTTTCCGCGAAGAGGTGTTTTCCAAATTAGATGATAGATACTGTTTCGTCTTTTAAATTAGAATTTGTTCAGTTCAGGTTTTTGCCACAGCTCACTTGTATGTACACATAACATTGGAACCTCATTCGTATTATATTTAGACTTTTTTAATACGAACTGATACCTCTTTCCTCTACTTATTTACATGTTACTTTCCAGTAGCTTGCAATTGGGCAAACACATCCCACTGGTCCTTGGAGTGATGTGCTATATCGTCTGTTGTACAGCACAGGGTATGCTTGTCATTTCCTCAGTCTTGCAAATTCAGTCCAGACTTGAATAGTTTCTTTTACTTCCATGAGAAATTCACCCTCGCTGGGCATTTTTTCAGAGAAAAAATACCAACATCTGCAGCTAATTGAAAATGATATGCAGTTTTCACGGGAAAATGGAATATTTTTCTTACGTGTGTTCAAATTGTTTTCAATGTGTAAAACGTTTGGGCTTTTTCAATGAATTATGAGTTTTAAAGATGTGCATCTCATCAAGAAAGGAGAAACTCATATTTTGCTAAACATGTAGATATTACTGAATGCATGACATGATATGAAAATGCTAGATTAGGTATTGTTACTAGACATTAATAATTATAACTTTATTGTTAGGTTGTGATCATTTTTATTTTGACCTTGTTTCCAGATGTCGTTGTCGCTTCTACGGCAATTACGAACACAAATAACCAACTTACACTGCTGGTGGAACGGCGCAAACCATATCTGTAACGCTTGGACTTACCCTAGCAGCCGGCGATGACGGAACAATTTCCAAGATCAGCGTTTACTTCACTAACAACGCACAGTACGAAAGCAGCACCATCAAATCTACAGCGGTGGACAAAACTTTCTCTACAGAGAAAACAGTTGCCGCGGGATCATCAGACCTGAAGACCATCATCGAGAACGAAGAAGTCAATAACATGCAGATAGATGTAGCAAACTGTCAGGCATATTCACATCTCTGTGTGGTCATAACCGTCACCAGCTCTGGTGACGACGCATCGAACAATGACGGCTGCCTTGAGTTCGGCTCTGATGCAACTAAGGCAGGTGACAAGAAATGTCCAGGTATCGTGTGTTGGGTTTTCCTCCTCCGGAAATAGTTTTTTTTTCATAAATAGAGAATATAATAACACTTGCAAATAATATTACTTTTCATTTTCAGTTCAGTCTGTGTAGAATCACGTTAAATAAGCGCGCATAATTTCATGTATATTATATTATATTATATTATATTATATTATATTATATTATATTATATTATATTATATTATATTATATTATATTATATTATATTATATTATATCATATCATATCATATTATATTATATTATATTATATTATATCATATCATATCATATCATATCATATCATATCATATCATATCATATCATATCATATCATATTGAATAAGTGACATTTAAACAAAATATCTGTTAACTTTGGTTATCTCGGCAATGATGAATAAAATACGGCCAACGATCCAATAATTTCTCTCAGATTAGAATTATGATGATCATTTGATTTGCTTTAAATGGTTCATTCACTCCATATTTTTTCGACATCAACATTTTTCTGCCATTTGACACCTCGATATGCAAATTTGAATATTCCTTTACAGGCTTTTGAATTTCTCTGCCATTGATTTATCAATCTAGTACTCGCACCTCGTCTTTTATTTCAGATGTAGCGGCCAAGCCATCATCTTTTGTCATAACTAAACCGAAACCATCTGAAATCATTTACAACACGTCTGCTGATTCGGCTATCACATTCGATATCGAGGCCTCAGCGGCTGACGGCCAAGGAACTGTGACGGGTGTTAAGCTCTACTTTACGAACAAAGACGACTACGACACAGCCGACACGAAATCATCCGCCTTTGACGTTGGCGGCGTGACCTCAACAAACGTTGCTGCCGGGGCGACTGAAAAAATCACCGGTGCCACCGCGTCCCTGAAACTCGACGCTGCAAACTGCGCTAAATACACAAACCTGTGTGCCGTTCTCCAGATATCAACCACCGACACCATCAGCAACAACAACGATGTCTGCAACAAGTTCGGAACAACTACAGCAGATGCCGGATCAAAGGTGTGCCCAGGTTAGTCATTTTCCATCACCTATTCAGTCATATTACAAAATGTTTCATCCATTAACCAGGAGGCCGTATCACGCGAATGATTCTTCACCGTTCTAACGACAATTTTCTTTACTTTCACCAGAGGAAACGCCAGACACTACAACACCAAAAGGTAATTGTTCGCAAACACTTTGAATCAAATTATGGATGTAATTTATATAATGAAATAATACATACAGCTACATAGATCATACCTGCTTCTCATATCTATTGCACATATGATATAAACCTTTTGTAATTATTCATAACGATAATAATGATGGACCATCGAAATATTTGCCACTACTTTTCATAACATAGGATTCTATTCCCGCCAATTTTGCTGTCTGTCTACATTAACGCTCTTCATAGTTTTGTGTATACGTTCATGTGTAAGATTTGAGGTAAGATTTAAAAGTTTTCCGTTGATAAGTTTAATTGCAGTAAATTATATAAGCAATTATTCAATATGCTTGCTTCTTCAATTACCCTCTTAAACATTACGGTAGTCACATGCTATAAATCCAGAAGGACGTTAGCATTAAATTTCCCGATTGAAGACACCGTATTTCATATCAACGTACTATCATCTCTCGAATACATGTGAGGAAAGAGGAAAATGTCGGAAAATGTCGTCTCGTCTGCGGCTGCGCGACATTCTTATTCATTTGATGTCTATTCGTAGTTAACTAGTTTTATAACTTTTTAATCACTGCACGGCTATGCAAGATGAAGTCGGGTTTCATAATGTGTTTATATGTTTCTTCCGTGGTCATCAGTTTCGGTACAGCCGCCATTTTGAAAATTGGATACAGGGAAGGGCTGTTGGGATTAGCCGTGCATGGCTACAGACACACTGTATGGGTCCCATACGGTAGTCGCAGACAGGACGACCCCTTCCATTTAAGAGAGATTTTGAATACTTTAGTTTGATTTCGATGACAAATATTATGATGCCAGTGGTGGTAATAGTGGTGATTTAGATACTTACAATTATGACAACAACAATGTGTATTCTTGATGTCATTGGTGATGGCATTGACCATGACGATCAGCATCATTATTTTCGTCCTTAACGCCGTTTTCGCCATGCTCTTTTTCATAATCACATTGTTATCATCATCATTATCGTCGTCGTCGTCGTCATCATCACCATCATCATCATCATCATCATCATCATCATCATAATCATCATCATCATAATCATCATCATTATCATCGTCATCATCACATTCATATTCATCATCGTGGCCCTCATTATTCCCATCATCATCGTCATCACCATAATCTTTTCCATCAATGTCGTCGTCATCATTTGTATACGTAATTTGATTGTTATCTGAAGTAATTCCCTTAAGTTTATTTTATTGTCAGACTCTGCAACAACTGTCGCTGGTCAAAGCATTCTGATGTTGCTTCTCTGCATGATAGCAGTCACCATGGACTTCTAGAATCACTACAGAATATATTTGTAAGTTTTTTCATTAATTAAGTTCATGGCGTTTCATAAGTTTACAATTTTTGAATGAGACATTACCGGATGAAATATACATGAATGTAAATTCAAGAAAAAAATTTCCGGAAGGACCCATGCAATGTGTTGATGTGTACCAGCAATGCCGTTTCTATGGCAACGTGGGGTTCGTTCCTAAGTATTACAGCAAGCACCAGAATATTTATCTATTTCAATATTTTGTTTTCTTCTTCAGAATTTGACAGAAGGGCTCCACACGACAGACACTGGGTTTTACGCAATTCGCTCGGCTGTGCCTTTTGTACCTTCTGTGACGATTTACATCATCTGAAGCAAAAGTTGCACAAGGACAGCATTTTTATTCCATTTAAATATACGACATCGATCAAATATGAAATGAATATCACGTGATCCCCAGTTCACATTTATCTGTATTTAGCCCATTCTATAATTCAACGTAGAGGTTGATCAAATCCATAGTGAATATAGATTCAAACTGCGCCCTCCAAGGAAGATTACTTCTACTTCTTTCGTGCTTGGTTTACAGGCCATAGTATTATCTTGCGAACAAGATATATGACTTTGAATAGATAATGGTTAGAACTTGCCATGGGTTCTTTGTAACTCTTGCACATAAAAAGCAACCATTTTCATAATCTTCCCGTATAATCAAAATTCATCGTTTGTGGATAGTGTGTTTATGAATTCGACCAACAATACAAAACTCAGGTCGCTGGCAACTGCTTTATACTATTTGTCATGATGTAGACGATCTTAATCACACTGTCTACATATCATTAGTAACTGAAATTAACAGGCTTCATATAATGACATAAGTAAACAAGTAGTCGCCAATTAAAACTTTAGATTAGCCCTGTTTTAGGTTTTGAAACATTTTTTTCTGGTAAATTATTCCCATGGGAATTGAGGACCTGATGTCCAGACCGAGAAAAATCTACAATGGTATGCTCTTTCTGATTATTTGTATTTGTTTCATGTTTATTCGTTTGTTTACACATGTCAGTGGGCCTTTATTAGCTTGAATAGTATCGTTAGCAGCCTCAGAGAGTGACAGATTACTGTTAGTCCAAGAAACATATGACAAAAGTAATTTCGCTTAATATGTTACGTGGCTGCAATTATCAGCAGATGGTGTAGACATTGTAACCATAGAAACCGATGTTGTGCGGATGAAGATGCTATGGATGACAACAATGAAGCTCGTTGTTGAATTGTGACGTCTGCTTCATTTGATGAAAGACTCCGTATCCGACGCCCTCATCGGTGAAAACTGGAAAATATGCATAGCATGCACCATTTGCCAATGAATTATATATCTGTGTTATTATTTCATGGTTGAATTTTTCATTTTAGGAAAACAGTACGATTCACATTCATAGAATCATAGAATGCAAATTTTATACTATTTCAAAACACTGCTCTAAACAGCGGTAATACAATCTAACATACCCCAAAAACTGTATGTCGTGTTTCAGTTTATTGCTGCTGTGTCTTCCCGTATGGAAAAGAAATCAGTGTGTGAGACTTCTGTGAACGATCAATTTCTCATCTTCTGTAATCCTATTTATAGCCAAATTTTATCGCACACTTACTGATGTAACCCGGTAATACGTCAGGCTATCATCGATTGCTGTAATTCGACGATTTAAGGTAGTATGCGCCTGACTAAAACTTTTGCTCAAAATTTCCTTACGGAGTCTTTCAACTCTCTTTTTCACAATCTAGCAAATGCAAATGGGGGGTCACGTCGTGCAAATTTTGGTACGAGAGAAAAAAATTATGTAAGGCTTACCAATACTTGATATTCAAAATGGCCGTCATCCCCGTGTTTACGCTATCGAGAAAAATAAAATTTTCGAAAAAACTAATACGATGAAAAGTTTTTTGCCTTCAAGAGCTTTAAAATGAACCCCCACAAGCGTTAGATCAGAGAAGAATTATACAAGTATGAGAGTCCAAATATGTGTCCTCGAGGCACATTCTACCATACCCAACTCGAATAAATGTAGAAATACAAGTAGTATGTAGAAAGTTGTGTTTCTTGAGGTAAGGCCAAAGTAAGTAAATTCTTTGTTTTGCGTCCACTCAAAATCCTAAAAGGTACGCGGGTAAGCGGTTAAAAAACACACACAGAAAATTTAACACAAAATCTGTTTGCCTTTATTGGACAATTTTTCTCAAACAACATGAATACTCCTGTCACAGTGTGACACACTGTTTGATCACTGTATGCATTTTCATGACAAATGGATCAAAATAAAGTCATTCTTTGACGTTTGCTTTTCTCTTATTAGTTTTAGATTTCTTTCTTGTGCATTCAAAGTGTCCACACGTCAGTACCATTGCACAGCAACTTGACAGCCTCATCAAATTACTTAAATCTGGACAGTTTGAGGAATGGGTACACTAAAGTAGTATACAGTAGCAGTCTTTTGTCCTCAAGTTCTTGTACGTTCCTTTCAAGTTTCTTATAATGTTTATGCTCTGATGGAATATCATACTTTTGCTGAAAGGTGTCTGTTTTGAAAGAAAACACCAAACAGAAATGGTAACTTGTAGCCTCTGCATTCAATTTTAGAAAGATGGGGCATCAGATAGAAGAAGACATTGGTGATATAATTGACAAAAGTATTCCCTGTAGCTTCCTCGGGACCATCCGTAAACCAACATCTTTCTTTCCATCAAATAAAATAAATCATTTCGCAATTGTCAGTCTCCACACACAGACTCATCAGACCCAAATTTACAAGGACTCTTCACATCTATATTCCTTGCACTTTCAAAGTACCACACCCTGGATTGATTGAAAAGATGAAGTATATCATGGCATAATCGGAAATATTCTACAGTGGGTCAAAGCTTGATAACAAATACAAATCAGCAAGTAGTCATAAATGGAGCATCATCTGAATGGAGAATACGTCACAAGTGGTGTCCCACAGGGTTCAGTTCTTGGACCAGTACTTTTTCTAATCAACATCAATCGCACTGGTGGTGAAATAAGTTCTGAACTCCAAAATTTACTGACATTACCAAGACATATCACCCCTTGCAAAATTGTAGTGATCCTGAAATTCTACAAGCTGGTTTGGACAAGCTACAGAAATGATTGAACACTGAATATTGGCCACAACAACCCCTTCCATATATATCCAATGAACAATATTTCACTGGGAATTACAACTGAAGAAAATGACTTGGGCGTCCTACTTCATTCTACCTTAAAACCTTCAAGCAAATGTGATAAGTTTGCAAAAAAGCAAACAGAATGCTTGATCTCATCAAACGATCATTGACGATCAAATAAATAAAATGTCATTCTTCGTCTTTACAACTTGGGAGACCACAGCTCGAATATTCAGTACAAGCTTGGTCACCATGCTACAAAAGGACATAAAAATCTTAGCACGGCAAATAATACCTAAACTCCAACACTACAATTATCAAAATATACTTAAACAGCTTGGTTTAATAACACTTGAACAAAGAAGAATTCGAGGCGACATGATTCAACTCTAGAAAGTTATCAAAGGCCATAACCACTGTAACCTTTCACTTGAGTTAGCAGCTGACTCGAGAACTCGATGACACTGTCCCAAACTTCATAAACTAACCGTTCGACTCAACACAAGGAAGTTCTTTTTTTCGGCAAGAGTTTTGGACACCTGGAATAAATTACCAGCCGATGTCATTAATGCAGAAAGTGTGACCTCCTTCAAGAGCAGCTACGACCGCCAAGTTTGAACTTTCACAGAGGGATTCTAATAAGCTTATACTTTCCCTTACCCAAACTGAACGAAAAAGTACGTAAAGGCCTTTCGTTTAAGGACTGATCACTGGCTTGTTTGTTGTTTCAAGTTAAAATGGACGAATGAACCAAATTTTTGGCAAACCTGAAAGACCGATAAACTAGGATAGGCTTCAACACTTTCCGATTTTTCCATCTGCCATATTCTCTGAGTTGTGGTACCCAAGTCCAATCGGCCGACTGAATCTCTCTCTGTTCAAGTCCCGATTGCTCGCAATGACCATGCCTTCAAGTTGCCGTGCAAAGGTTTCCTGTTTTGTAACTTCGATTATTTCCCTTCTTTCATCCATTATTTATCGTGACGACAAAGCCACAACAGGCAAAGCCACAACAGACAGCGAGAACGTGAGGCCCCGGCGTGAGACAGGGGTAATGTGTAGAGAGTACTGTTTTACGTCACCGCATTGTCCATTAGTGAAATCTGATTGCCGTAAAGGAGTGTTTCATCGCAAAGTTAAAAGCAACGACTTGCTTTTGCGACAAAATAGCGCCACCAACGGCGAACATTTGAAAGGAAAGTTTGTGTTTTTTTTCCGAAAAATCTCCAAAAACCTAGGCGCGCGCGGACGCAAAACAAAGAATTTACTTACTTTGGCGTAATTTGATGCTCTAGTCCTAACCGGAAATTCGAACAGTGACCTCTGGTCTTTTAACTTTCTTGTTTATTTAAAAGAACAATACTAGTTCATTTTTTTCTTTCTCAACTGAAAATCGAGAAAGAAAAAAAAATATCGACAATGCCTTTGTGCTTTAAAAACTTGAATTGCTTTGATTAACTAATTTTGATAGTGGTAGAATGGTTTGTCAAGCCTCTTTCTCAACATTGTCAGTGCCACAGCACGACGTGCTTTTTCAAAATGATGCAATGAATCGTCAATGATATGTGACTTTAAAAAAGGGATTAGATTCAGTCTCAGACTGCCACTTGACTGGCTACAGGGGCGAGATTATCAACAACGCCCTCTTGTGACAGATATGATTCTTTTGCGACACAATGGAAACAAAAATATCACAGGAGTGTTATTTTTTCTAAATCAGTGGTCATGTGACAGCTGTTTCTTTTGTCACTAGTGAGTATGACATTATTGTGCAACAAAGGCACTGCTCGGGCTGTATTTGACATGAGCACAGCGCAGCCTGTGGCAGAACAGGGAAAGGTGTTTGATTCAGGTTTGCATGGAATGCTCACAATTACGTACAGCAAAGACGCATGTCTCTTGCGTTTCATGCATTCAGAGAGAGAGAGAGAGAGAGAGAGAGAGAGAGAGAGAGAGAGAGAGAGAGAGAGAGATTAAAAAGTCAGCAGTAGTCAGACCATCGGTAGTGATCAGAGTGGGAACTGTAACTGCTGCGAAATAACAGCGCCACTCACGATCGGTTTGAACGATTTTCATTCTCAAACACTGCTGCGAAAGCTGAATTTCGGAGACAGACGTATGAATATATAATTGAGGTCAGCATGAGAGGTCACATCAGGCCTTACCTGTGACCTGTACATGGTGTAAGTTTTTGGACTAAATAAAGGGTGATTGAAAAACAATATATCTGTCACACACCGCCAGATGTATTTAAGCTAGCAAACTTATGATGATGTTTCAGTCCAAAGTTTAGGTGTACAAGCCTGAATACAACATGATTGGAACTAATTTGGGATAATTGAATGGTTAAATGTCGGTTTAATCTGTAAATGTAAGTTCATCTGCTTTTCTTTTTAAATTAAACACTTGTTTTATGAGTAATTTGTAATATTGCCACATTTCGAGAGCACCTAACAATTTTAAAAAATTGAAAAAAAATGAAGATCAAATTATCCCAAATTAGTTCCAATCGTGTTATACATTAAAAATCTTTGGAATCGTCACACGTGAATACATCGAGACACGGGTGCAAATTGAACGCTAAGTACGCCCATGTTTTAAAATTAAAGTGTGTCTGAGCGAAATGTTCACATAACGTATCAGAAACACCCGTGTAATGCAAAAAAAGTATAAAAAAGCTAAAAAGAGCGAACGGATACACTGTGTTAATCCACTCTGAACCTACCAGCTACCATCAGATTTTGAAAAATTGTAATCTAGCGTATCTTTTCCTGAAAAGGTGGGTTTTGGGAAATAATTTCTGTTTTATATCTGCCCTTCAACTACGATTTGAAAACAGAAAACTATCACGCCCAACGGTGTCCACATTCTCCATTTCCAAGCACGAAATTGCGAAGCAAACCCGGGCAATGCCGATGATGTCCGGCGCTCGCGCCCATCACAGTTTCAGAAATAGCGGGCACGTCACTGGTATAAGACCTTGCCTTTTATAAATGAATTAATGTTTTCATGGTCACTTTTATTATCACCCCTGTCTTAGGGAAGTGAGCCCTTCTTAGCCGATGAGTGTTTCCTTTCAACTACCATCAAGCCTCTGTTTTCAATGCATACAGACGTTACACTATAAATACGACTTATACATCACAGGTTTAAGCAAGCTTGGAACACAATTACTTCTTTGAGTGTGCCGTCACAACGCACCTCGCACATGGTTGAATGGATGCAACTATTTGCTGCGTACGTGCGCTTATAATTGATATCATAAAAACAGGCAATAAAGACAGAACACGATGAACAATATGAAAACAAATAACAAGCGAACACAACGGTCCCATAACACTTTAACTGGACACAGAACGTTCAAAGAGGTTAATGAGTCGGATTCTGTCTCTTCTGCAGTTGGTAATAAGTTAATCTAATATTTATAGATTAGGTCTCACCTGACTTGCCAAGATGAATATTACATCTGCAATATAAAAGAAAAGGACCTATAAAAATATAAATATCGAGGGTAATTAAACGTTTTAAGCAAATTAAAACAAATACTGATATGCCAGGACACAGAAAGAATTATTGCTTTGTCTGTCGTTAAAAAGTTTTCAACTCTGTCCAATAAGCCGGTCGATAATTGTAAAACTTTGTAATGTTAGGACTGTACAGCGTTACATTTACGATTTTTATTTATAATTTCAATTTGTTTCATGGCCACAGTACGCTCATTTCCTTTTACTTACGAGCCCTATTTTAAAATCCCAGCGGGCTGACAGAGAACATAAATCGGTTGTCAGTGCGAGCTTGCTTCCCCTGTGACCCGTGATACTCCGGTCTGGAATCGGCCATTGCCGGACGAAATTTACTTACTGAGCTCGATTAATGACACAAACCTTAAGCGTATATAGAGTGTATATAATGATAGATTTCCTGTTTTGCCATGAGTTCGCTCCTCTCCTTACCTCAACTCTGACCATTGAAAAAGTCTTGCTAACCTTTTGTGGTCAACGACAACGCCGGTCAAGCTCTCTTCTGGCCGAAGCCGTTCTTGCTCGCAACGTTTAGCATAGTTATTCTGATCGCTTAGAGTCTTTATTTTAATTATTGACACCCCTCCCTCCCAGGCTAATTAGGGAAATTGTTCGTGACAGGCCCTCTGCCCGCAGATTCAGAAACAAATCGCCCGCCCAGTGACACTCATTCACAGCCATCTGTACCAAGAAATCGCTTACAATCACTTTTTTTCATGAAAAAACACTTTGGTTATCACCTCTGACTTTTGGAGTTGAGACCTTCTAAACCGATGAATGTTTCCTTTCAACTACCATCAAGCCTCTGTTCTCAATGCATACAGACGTTACACTATAAATACGACTTATACATCACCGGTTTAAGCAAGCTTGGAGCGCAATTACTTCTTTGAGTGTGCCGTCTAAACGCACCTCGTAAATGGTAGAATGGCCGCAAATATTTCCTGCGTATGTGCGCGTGTATTTGTTATCATGAAAATCCAGGCAAAAAAGACAAAAAAGAAACAGTGAAAACAAATAACAAGCGAAAACAACAGCCCATATGTACTGAACATCGAACGTTCGAAGAGGTTTCTGACAGAAATTTCTGTTTGCTTTGCAGTTTGTAATAAATGAATTTATTATTCACAAATTGGGTCTCACTTGAATTGTGCACGCAGGGTGAATATTACATCTGCAATAAAAAAGAAAATGACTTATAAAAATTTATATGAAGACTAATACCCTTCATTTAAGCAAATTAAAACGAGTACTGAAATTTCACGACACAGAAAGAATTATTGCTTTGTCTGTCGTAAGAGAGTTGTCAACTCTGTTCAATAAACCGGTTGATAATTGTAAAACTTTGTCATATCAGGATTGTACGGCCCTATATTTACTGGGCTTTTTATTTATAATTCTAACTTCAAATTGTTTCATGGCTGCTATAGGCTCGGTTTTTTAATTACCAGCCCTGGTAAAAGTACCCAGCGGGCTGCTAGAGGAGAGAATTCGGCTGTCCGTGTGAGCTCACTTCTCCTTTCTTTGACTCATGACACTACGGTCAGGAAACATCCATTGCCGAAGGAGACTTACTTACTAAGCGCCATTTATGACACAAACCTTGAGGCGGGCGCTCTATTGAGTGCATATAATGATAGCTGTTCCTGTTTACACAAGAGTTCGCCCCTCTCCCTACCTCAACTCTGACCATGTAAAAATTCTTGCTGACCTTTTGATGTCCTCATCGACAACGCTGGTCAAGCTTTCTTGCGGCCGAAGATGTTCTTGCTCTCAACGTTGAGCAAAGTTTTGCTGGTCGCTTAGACTCTTTAGCAATAAATGACACTCCCCAGTGATAATGAGAAAATTGTCCGGGACCCGTTTTTTTTGCCTGCGGATACAGAAACAAATCGCCCGCCAAGCGGCACGCGTTTGCAGCCGGCTGAAAAATTCACCCATCTGCCAACAGATTGCTTATAATCATTTTTTTTATAGTAAAAAACATTCTTATCAACTCTGACTAAGGGAGGTAAGCCCTTCTAAGCCGATGAATGTTTCCTTTCAACTACCATCAAGCCTCTGTTCTCAATGCATACAGACGTTACACTATACATACGACTTATACATCACAGGTTTAAGCAAGCTTGGAACACAATTACTTCTTTGAGTGAACCATCTCAAAGCAACTCGCACATGGTTGAATGGACGCAAATACTTGCTGCGTAAGTGCGCTTATAATTGATATCATAAAAACAGGCAATAAAGACAGAACACGATGAACAATATGAAAACAAATAACAAGCGAACACAACGGTCCCATAACACTTTAACTGGCCACCGAACATTCAAAGAGGTTAATGAGCCGGACCCTGTCTCTTTTGCAGTTGGTAATAAATGAATCTATTATTTATAGATAGGTCTCACCTGACTTGCCAAGATTAATATTACATCTGCAATTTCAAAGAAAAAGGCCCATAAAAATATAAATATCGAGGGTAATTAAACGTTTTAAGCAAATTAAAACAAATACTGAAATGCCAGGACACAGAAAGAATTATTGCTTTGTCTGTCGTTAAAAAGTTTTCAACTCTGTCCAATAAGCCGGTCGATAATTGTAAAACTTTGTAATGTTAGGATTGTACAGCGTTACATTTACGATTTTTATTTATAATTTCAATTTGTTTCATGGCCACAGTACGCTCATTTCTTTTACTTACGAGCCCTATTTTAAAATCCCAGCGGGCTAACAGAGAACATAATTTCGGCTGTCAGTGCGAGCTCACTTCCCGTGGGACCCGTGATAATTCGGACTGGAATCGGCCAATTTACTTACTGAGCTCGATTAATGACACAAACCTAAGCGGGCGCTATATACAGTGTCTATAATTATAGTTTTCCTGTTTTGCCATGAGTTTGCTCCTCTCCCCACCTCAACTCTGACCATTGAAAAGGTCTTCCTAATCTTTGTTGTCAACGACAACGCCAGTCAAGCTCTCTTCTGGCCGAAAATGTTCTTGCTCGCAACGTTTAACATAGTTACCCTGACCGCTTAGAATCTTCATTTTAGGGAAATTGTTCGTGACAGGCCCTCTGCCCGCAGATTCAGAAACAAACCGCCCGCCCAGTGACACTCATTCACAGCCATCTGTACCAAGAAATCGCTTACAATCACTTTTTTTCATGTAAGAACACTTTTGTTATCACCTCTGACTTTTGGAGTTGAGACCTTCTAAACCGATGAATGTTTCCTTTCAACGACCATCAAGCCTCTGTTTTCAATGCATACAGACGTTACAATATAAATACGACTTATACATCACAGGATTAAAAAAGCTTGGAGAGCAATTACTTCTTTGAGTGTGCCAAGCTATTTGTTATCATGAAAAACCAGGCGAAAAAGACAAAAAAGAAACACAGTTAAAACAACTAACAAGCGAAAACAACAGGCCATTTGTACTGAACATCGAACGTTCGAAGAGGTTTCTGACAGAAATTTCTCTTTGCTTTGCAGTTTGTAATAAATGAATTTATTGTTCACAAATTGGGTCTCACTTGAATTGTGCACGCAGGGTGAATATTACAACTGCAATAAAAAAGAAAATGACTTATAAAAATTTATATGAAGACTAATACCCTTCATTTAAGCAAATTAAAACGAGTACTGAAATTTCACGACACAGAAAGAATTATTGCTTTGTCTGTCGTAAGAGAGTTGTCAACTCTGTTCAATAAACCGGTTGATAATTGTAAAACTTTGTCATATAAGGATTGTGCGGCCCTTACTGGGCTTTTTATTATAATTCTAACTTCAAATTGTTTCATGGCTGCTGTAGGCTCAGTTTTTTTGTTTACCAGCCCTGGTAAAATTACCCAGCGGGCTCTTAGAGAGGAGAGAATTTGGCTGTCCGTGCGAGCTCACCTCGCGTCTCTGTGACTCGTGACACTCCGGTCTGGAAACGAACGAAGAAGATTTACTTACTAAGCGCCATTTATGACACAAACCTTGAGGCGGGCGCTCTATTGAGTGCATATAAAGATAGCTGTTCCTGTTTAGCCCAGAGTTCGCCCCTCTCCCTACCTCAGCTCTGGCCATTTAACAATTCTTGCTGACCTTTTGATGTCCTCATCGACAACGCTGGTCAAGCTTTCTTGCGGACGAAGATGTTCTTGCTCTCAACGTTTAGCAAAGTTGTGCTGGTCGCTTAGACTCTTTAGCAATAAATGACACTCCCCAGTGCTAATGAGAAAATTGTCCGGGACCCGTTTTTTGCCTGCGGATACAGAAACAAATCGCCCGCCAAGCGGCACGCGTTTACAGCCGGCTGAAAAATTAACCCATCTGCCAACAAATTGCTTATAATCATTTTTTATAATAAAAAACATTCTTATCAACTCTGACTAAGGGAGGTAAGCCCTTCTAAGCCGATGAATGTTTCCTTTCAACTACAATCAAGCCTCTGTTCTCAATGCATACAGACGTTACACTATAAATACGACTTATACATCACAGGTTTAAGCAAGCTTGGAATACAATTACTTCTTTGAGTGTGCCGTCTCACAAGCACCTCGCACATGGTTGAATGGATGCAACTATTTGCTGCGTGAGGACGCTTATAATTGATATCATAAAAACAGGCAATAAGGACAGAACACGATGAACAATATGAAAACAAATAACAAGCGAACACAACGGCCCTATAACACTTTAACTGGACACCGAACTTCAAAGAGGTTTATGACCCGTACACTCTCTCTTTGTAGTTTGTAATAAAATATTCTATCATTTATAAATTAGGTCTCACCTGACTTGCCAAGATGAATATTACATCTGCAATTTCAAAGAAAAGGACCCATAAAAATATAAATATCGAGGGTAATTAAGCGTTTTAAGCAAATTAAAACAAGTACTGAAATGTCAGGACACATAAATTATTGCTTTGTCTGTCGTCAGAGAGTTTTCAACTCTTTTCAATAACCTTTCGATAACTGTAAAACTCTGTAATGTCAGGATTGTACAGCGTTACATATACTGGGATTTGTATTTGAAATGCCAACTTCAGTTTGTTTCATGGCCACTGTACGCTCATTTCGTTTTGTTTAGGAACCCTATTCAAAAAAACAAGCAGGATGACAGAGAACATAATTCGGCTGTCAGTGCGAGCTCGCTTCCCCGGGCCCTGACTCGTGACAATCCTGTCTGGAAAACGGCCATTGCCGGACGAGATTTACTTACAGAGCGCGATTAATGACACAAACCTTAAGCGGGCGCTATATAGAGTGTATATAATGATAGCCGTTCCTGTTTTGCCATGAGTTCTCCCCTCTCTTTTCCATAACTCTGACCATTGAAAAATTCTTGCTAACCTTTAATTGTCAACGACAACGCAGGTCAAGTTCTCCTCAGGCCGAAGACGATCTTGCTCGAAATTTAACAGAGTTACACTGACCGCTTAGAATATTTCGTGATTATTGACACCCCTCCCTGGCTAATAAGGAAAATTGTCCGTGACCCGCCCTCTGCCCGCATACAGAAACAAATCTCCCGCCCAGTGACACTCGTTCACAGTCAGCTGATAAATCCACCCATTTACCAAGAAATCCGACAACTGCTTTTCTAAAAAGAACATTTGTTATCACGTCTGATTTAGAGAGGTGAGCCCTTCTAAGCCTATGAATGTTTCCCTTCAACTACCATGAAGCCTCTATTCTCAATGCATACAGACGTTACACTATAAATATGACTTATACATCACCGGTTTAAGCAAGCTTGGAACACAATTACTTTTTTGAGTGTGCCGTCTAAACGCACATAGTAAATGGTAGAATGGCCGCAAATATTTCCTGCGTATGTGCGCGTGTGTTTGTTATCTTGAAAATCCAGGCAATAAAGACAGAAAAAAAACACAATGAAAACAAATAAAAAGCGAAAACAACAGTCAACATTTCCTGAACATCGAAAGTTCGAAGAGGTTTCTGACCCAGATAATGTTTGTAAAGTTTGTAATAAATGAATTTATTATTCACAAATTGTGTCTCTCTTGCATTGTGCACGCAGGGATGAATATTACATCTGCAATAAAAAAGAAAATGACTTATAAAATATATATGAAGACTAATACCCTTTATTTAAGCAAATTAAAACGAATACTGAAATGTCACGACACAGAAAGAATTATTGCTTTGTCTGTCGTCAGAGAGTTTTAAACTCTGTTCAATAATCCGGTTGATTATTGTAAAACTTTGTCATTTCAGGATTGTACGGCCCCGTATTTACTGGGCTTTTTAATTATAATTCTAACTTCATATTGTTTCATGGCTGCTATAGGCTCAGTCTTTTGTTTACCAGCCCTGGTAAAAGTACCCGGTGGGCTGCTAGAGGAGAAAATTCGGCTGTCCGTGCGAGTTCACTTCCTCTCTGTGACTCATGACACAACGGTCAGGAAACGACCGTTGCCGAAGAAGATTTACTTGCTAAGCGCCATTTATGACACAAACCTTGAGGCGGGCGCTCTATTGAGTGCATATAATGATAGCTGTTCCTGTTTAGCCAAGATATTGACCATTTAAAGATTTTCGCTGACACTTTGATGTCCCAAACGACAACGCTAGCCAAGCTTTCTTGCGGCCGATGACGTTCTTGCTCGCAACATTTAACAGAGTTGTGCTGGTTGCTTGGACTCTTTAGCAATAAATGACACCCCAGTGTTAATGAGAAAATTGTCCGGGGCCCGCTCTTTGCCCGCGGATACAGAAACTAATCGCCCGCCAAGTGGCACGCGTTTACAGCCGGCTGAAAAATTCAACCATCTACCTACAAATCGTTGCAATTTTTTATAATAAGAAAACATTCTTATAAACTCTGACTTAGGGAGGTAAGCCCTTCTAAGCCGATGAATGTTTCCTTTCAACTAACATCAAGCCTCTGTTCTCACTGCATACAGACGTAACACTGTAAATACGACTTATACATTTACCGGTTTAAGCAAGTTTGGAGCGCAATATCTTCTTTGACTGTGTCATCTCAACGCGCCTTGGAAATGTTTTAATGAACGAAAATATTTGCTTCGTAGGTGAGCGTAATTGTTGTAATCATGAAAAACCAGGCAATAAAGACAGAAAAAAATAAACACAATGAAAACAAATAATAAGCGAACATACGGCCCTGTCACACTTTTACTGGACATCGAACATTCGGAGAGGTTTGTGACCCTGACACTGTTTTATTTTGCAATTTGTTATTAATGGTTCTCTTGTTCACAAATACGGTCTCATTTGACTTGCCAGGGTAATTATTACTGCAAATAAAAAGAGAATGACTCATAAAAATATATATAAAGAGTAATTATACCACTTTGCGAGTTTCAGCAAAATTAAAACGAATACTGAAATGTGACGACACAGAGAGAATTATTGCTTTGTTTGTCGTCAGAGAGTTTTCAACTCTGTTCAATAAACTAGTTAATAATTGCAAAACGTTATAATTTCAAAATTGATCGGCCTCAAATTTACTGGGTTTTTTATTAATTTATAATTCTAACTTCAAATCCTTTCATGGCTGCTGTAGGCTCATTTTTTAGTTTACAAGAATTGGTAAAAGTACCCAGCGGACTCTTAGTGAGTAGGGAATTCAGCTGTCCGTGCGAGCTCACTTCCTCTCTGTTACTCGTGACACTCCGGTCTGGAAACGGCCATTGCCGAAGGAGATTTACTTACTTAGCGCAATTTATGCCACAAACAGCGCTGATGGAATCTATATAATGATGGCTGTTACTGTTTAGCCCAGAGTTTGCCCCTCCCTACCTAAGCTCTGGCCATTTTAAGATTCTTGCTGACCTTTTGATTTCCTAAACGACAACTTTGGTCAAGCTCTCTCGCAGTCCAAGAAGTTCTTGCTCGCAACTGTTAACAGAGTTGTACTGATCACCTAAACTCTTTAGCAATGAATGACAACTTAAACCCTGCTAATGAGGGAAAAAATGTCCTCGACCCGCCCGTTGCCCCAGATACAGACACAACGCGCCCGCCGAGAGGCAATCTTTCACAGCCAGCTGATAATCCACCCATCTGTCAAGAAATCACTTAAAATCAACTTTTTTCTTAAAAGAACACTTTTGTTATCACCTCTAATATTCTATCTATGGCCTCTCCGCTAGGCGACTGATGCCGTATGTTGTGGGTTCGAACACGATTGAAAACTAGCCGTATTTTCTACCCTGGGTTGGTAGCTCTGCTGGTGGACAGAATTGTCCCCGAGGTTATCGTTCGCCCAGTTAAAGCGATGAATTCGTTTCTTCGCTTCGATAAAGTTTGTATGTGTGCGATGTGTGATAGTGAGCATGCGTGCGTGAGTGCTTCACGAACTCTACAACGTGTGGAGCGGTCTCAGTCAGAAAAATGTAACAACTTAGCCGGCTATTGAACCACTCTTTTTGGGAGTGGAGATTTAGCCGAGCGGTTCTCTCTGTGGCCTCTCCGCTAGGCGACTGATGCCGTATGTTGTGGGTTCGAACCCGATTGAAAACTAGCCGTATTTAGAAGTAAGCCCTTCTAATGTGTTTTTTCAACGATCACCAAGCCTCTGTTCTCAATGCATACAGACGTTACACTGTAAATACTACTTATACATCACCGGTTTAAATTGGCCTTGCATGTAACACAACTTTTTTTGCCAAAATCGCTTTTTTGCAAAGATTTATTCTCTTTCAAGTAATTTGTTAACTCAAGATTTAAAATACTAGTTGGGTTCACCTTTTAGCTTGCCAAGCAGTCGTAAGTTGGCTGGGAAGAAGTGGTAATGTATGCATAGTTTTGCAAATCGTCCGATTTCCTGGCTTCTTTTTTCCTGATTTGAAGATTGCATAAAAATTCAACTCCGCCTCTCCATCCTTGGGTTAACTATTGCTATCACACTAAACGTTATATTCCCTGCCATTTAAAAAACATAGCATGAAGGGTTTTCCTTGTCATCTTTGGTGAGAAATATTTCTTTGAAAAAATAAACTGTGTTCGTTAAGTGCAGTCCACCTTAAGCAATCTTGAAGCGCTGTTACTTCTTTGAGTGTGTCCTCTAAACGCACCTCGCAAATGTCTGAATGGACGCAAATATTTGCTGCGGCGTACGTGCGGATATATTTGTTATCACGAAAAGCCGGGGAATTAAAGTCAGGAAAATAAACACAGTGAAAACAAATAGCAAAGAAGCACAGCGGCCTAATCACACTTTTACTGGCACCGAACGTTCCGAGAGGGTTGTGACCCAGACATTGTTTGTTTTGTAGTTTGTAATAAATGATTCTATTATTCATCACTTTGGTCTCAACTGACTTGCCAGAATGAATATTCCATCTGCAATAAAAAAGAAAATGACTCATAAAAATATATTTACCGAGGGTAGTATCTTGGTTTGGGCAAATTAAAAGGAGTACTGAATTGTCAGGACACGGAAGGAATTATTGCTTTGTCAGTCGTCAGAGAGTTTTCAACTCAATAAACTGGTTGATAATTGCAAAATGTAATTTCAGGATTGTACAGCGTCATATTTACTGGGGTTTTCATTGAAAATTCTAAATTCAAATTGTGTCATGGCTATTGTACGCTCATTTTTTTAGTTTTTTCTTAAACTCAGTCTTCTAATCGTAACCGACTGGGCCAGCTCACATGCAATGAAAGAACGTATTTCAAGATGACATATTTTCCAGCCACTACCATAAAGTAAAATATTTCTCAACTCGAACTGTTTTATAACGCTCGTATCACGAAAATATTTTAGATTCATAATCTCAAGATTTTGTCATGTTTGTATACTTAAGATGGTGTTCATCGAAGTTTTTGGCGGTACCACACATTTGGAGGGGCGTTTGATCAAAAGTCAAAGGGCTCCGAGCAAAATTTCTGCCCTTCTGCTTAAATGTGAATATGGACTTCTGATGACCATAATATGTCCTTACGTGAAAACATAAATACCACGTTACCACAGTATTGCCAATATACGCATTATCGAAGCTTTCGTACGTCGCTGTAATTTTCATGAAATAATAGATCAAGCGAAAATTGTATATAATGGACTCCTTCGATTTGTGGGGTTAGGGATACCATGGGCTTTGTAAGTCGACCATTATTTAGGATGCAAGTTTGAAAATCTCCTAAACGTGTCCTCAGGGAGAGCTGAAATTGATATCGAATTATTAAAAGTATTCTTTGCTGTCACATACCAGTGTCTTTCTGAAGTCCATATTTAAATTTAAACATTCGATTTACGTAAATCCAACATTGCTCGCTGGTTTCGTTGAATTAAGCTTGGCCTGAGAAAAATCGGTCTATCCATTGGCGCTTGTTCTTTGTCCGCTGATACGGAAAGAAATGGCCGCCCCAATTGCGTTCGCTGCCCGTTAAGAAGTCACTTGCCCGCGAGAAATAGCTTATGAATCGTTACAAAAAAACTTTGCTACGAACGCTTTGGGTAACCGTATAGCTGCGTCTGGCTTTGAAAGTTTCAATCTTTTATGCTGAACTTTACCTGTCTACTGACGGCACGGTGACGCCTCGCTTCCCAATCGAAATAGTAATCGAGCTCTGTGCGATACAGATACAGTGTGCGTCACTTGTTGTGCCAGCAAGCATGCACTGCCGCTACTTCTTTGTATGATAATGCAATGTTTCCATGGACGAAAATATTTTTGTCCGTGCCAGTGTATAATTAATTTGTTATCATGAGAGAGGGGCAAAAAGACAGATTAAAACTACTGCTGCAAATCACTCAATCATAGAACAGCTACTTATTTGAGTGTGCCCTCTATTTCTCTATTTCCATGGACACACGTATTTGTGTATGTGCGCCTGTATTTGTTGTCATTAGCAACCAGGCAAAGAAGCCAGATAAAAATAGGCACAAACTAAACACATCGGCCCCGTCGGACTTGTACTAGAAATCGAGTATTTCAATAGATTCGAGACTCAGTGGATATGCTGTTATTAATTATTGTAATAATCATAAGAGGTCTCACGTGACCGTGCAAGTACGGGTAGGCGTATTTAATTTACACCTCTCAATTGGGAACATGAATCCACCCTAGTCGTAAAATATATTGAAACCAATAATAAAACATTAGGAATTTCAACAAGCAGTGAAATGGCAGGACAAAGGTAGAAGTGTTGACTGCTCGATTTAGGATTTTTCGTTGTATTTGTAATAACAAAGAATTAAATGAAGAGACATTGATTGTAAGGTTGGGATTTTTTATTTATCGACTATTACGGTGTCATTGTGCGCTAAGGTACTTTAAAATAACACCACATATACTTATCGCATGACGCCATGTCTATATTTTGAGTCGCTGCTGTCACCGAACCAAACCAAAGGGTACCGTAGTACATTGTCACAATTGAAGTAAGAAAATACTTGGAATACAGTGGTCAGACGGTTTCTTCATTCAGGTGGCGCTTCTCTGCAAGCAGTTATTTGCGCTTGGTATCATATACCTCTCATTGAACGACATGTTGAGAGCTAACTCTCAATATCTACTGAAAACTGTAAGCGCTGTCAGACATTGTTAGGGTGTTTGAAAAGCATTCACATATGCTTGACATGGTTCTAACAAGCTTCAGACACACTGTCGATTAGTGGTTGAAAACTTAATGTGTGTCTCTTGATATGATCACAAATGAGGTAAACTTGCATTTGACACATGGTGTCAGAAACCAATATTTTAATATAATACATTCTCGACTCTGACAAAAGTTCACATAACACTTATATAGTGACGCTAATAGCATTTCAAATTTTCAATACAGTCAGCTGCTGTTATATGTAAAGTAAACTTGAAATTTTGTTAGCGATTTTATAGGTGCCATATCTTAGAGGTGCGTTTTCATTAAAACCAAAGGGATGCCGCGGAAAATTGTTTCGTACCTGTTTAGATAATTATATGATCATCTGATGACTCCGATATGACATCATATGTCTACATCACTGCCAGCTTATGCATTTTGTTCCCTTTATTAATAAAAGTACACGTAACACGATTGGAACTATTTTGGGATAATTGGATGGTGAAGTAATGCAGATTTAATCTCATCTGTTTTCTTTGTACATTACACACTTGCTTTGATGAGTTATTTGCAATTTTGCAACATTCAGCTATATATACGGCACCTAACGTTTTTGAGAAATTTGAAAAATATGAAAATCCAATTATCTAAAATTAATTCCAATCGTGTCACGTCAAATATCAAGCTCAAGGAACGGACTTCATCGATTATTGAAATAACGTAGAATGCATGTCGGGGACAAATATGTACTTTTTTTCAATATTCTTTTGACCAAAAACTTGTGAAGCTCATTTTGAAAGTTAGAAGTAACTACAGTTTTCACCGGCTAGGCTTTTGGAAAATGGAAAAATTTTGTTTTCTCCGATAGATATAGTACAGGGATGGCCGACATTTTGAACCTAATGATACCGTTCCATATTAGGTTATTTGCTTCCGAAAATGGCACGGTTACCCTTTATTTTGTATTATTTACTTTGAAAGAGAATGGTTGAAAGATTGCTTGAGGAAAGTTTAAGCAAAAGTTCGACTGTTTTATTTTAGAGGCGCAAACTACCTCACCCACTCACTCACATAGTCTCTCTCTCTCCCTCCCTCCCCTCCTCCTCTCCTCTCCCTCCCTTCTCTCTCTCTCTCTCTCTCTCTCTCTCTCTCCTAAAAACTATCATTCCATTACTGTCAAATTACGAAGACATTGGCCCGTTGAAAATAAGTTCATCGGACTGGAAATGTTGGCTTAGCGATCGGCGTGACGTCACGTGACGTCATTAAGTTGACACGATAAGGCAAATACGCTAACCAATTACCGAACGTTTGAGGGTATCATTAAGTCGTTAGCATACTTATGTTCTTCATTGAATTGTTGATCATTCCTTTTACCACACCTTTCGAAATTGTTATCAAATAATAGTTTGCATATTAATGTCATCCTGCTTATGTGACAGTATTTAAGACTGCTAGAAATCGATTGACTCAGTAAGCATTCTGCTGTACCACCAGAGAACGTAGACAAGAACAAGTTTCCCGAGAGTTTGGTAAGTTTTTGTCTAGGAGATATAAATTTGTCATATTAAGCGATATAATTTGCTCAAGGAAGATCTGTACCGTACCAATTGGAGGGACGAAAACATCTCGACTCATATACAATACTCTTTTACGAAAAAGTTTTCACATCTGCTGCAGGTGTGTACCTACAGTAGAATATACACATCGTCTGTAGTGACTCGTAAAAATTTTGGAAAACGATTAAACGAAACGTAATGTTGCTGAAGTCAGTATAAACATATCATATACATGTAATATATATATATATATATATATATTATATATATATATATATATATAATATATATATATATATATAACATATGTACATGTTTATCTTATTTTTAAAAAGGTTGAAAAGGAGTAAAATGAAGTCGTTTGCTGTGGCAGTCCTTGTACTGAACTTCACCTGTGCGGTTTACGCAAGTAAGTGCAATTTTAGAGTCATTTTTGCTCAATTTACGTTTAATTGTGAGGGACTAAACACAAAGATCGAGTATATCATTTGTTTTTTCATGTCGTTTTCTGCTTTAAACAACGACACTCGGTTCCTAAAACTCACTCCCTCATCTCTCCCGGGATAGGAGCTTCTCAGCTAGAAATGAGAGTTCAAATTTGCACACTGGAAAGGTGAACATTTTTTTAATTTGCTTTTGACAATACCGCTCGCCCCGCAAAGTGCCTTCGGATACGTACCTGAACAACTGCTCCATTAGATTACTGTCATGCGAACAGTGACAGCCCATTGAACTACTACAAAACACTGAAAAGTTACCCTTTGATGATCAAAGCCAATGTTGATTTTTCGAAGTAATGACGAACAAAACATGAAAGCGACAATTAAAATTTGCCTCGTCACATTGGTGTTGATGTTGTCACTGACAGAAAGCCAATGAAAAAGTTTCGGTTGGTTTGATTTTGTTTCGTTTTCGTTTTTCGCTGAACGGTTTTGACTGTCATGTCTTCGCTAGGTGACTGGGAGCCGTACGTTATGAGACCGAATCCGATCGAAAATATACGTATTTCGTTACGGGTGTTCGAACTTCCTCGATCCCCTTGTATTTTCTCATTCGTACAATTTTATAGCAATCGACGATAAAATCAATGTTTGCCTTTCCCAAGGCCATGTCATGGACTGTTCAAGTCAATGTAATGATGTTGCTATACTCATTGGGTTTTCACGTGATGCAATTTTTCCAGTCCCACGTGTGTTCTTATAAACGACCGTTTCGATAGCCATATTAATGGGGATTTTGTAGTTATGCATGCCGAAACTTAGGATTTCGATATCTCGTGTCAAATTTTGGCAGGTCTTACACTGTTTTACCTTCAGGATGTAATATAGACTTTTGAAATTATATTGCAATCATGCACAAGTTTGTCATCTCTCGACAAAAAATACGGGACTTGTCCCTTGTGCCGTTGTGTGTCATGATAGTCAATTGTTGTGTCTTAGGTCGGATTTTTTATGCGTCCATCTTCGATGCGCTCGTCAATGTAAACTGCGCCGTGTAAATCTCTGACGTGACCAACAACTAGAAATGATTGTCAAATTGCCCAGGGCATATTGATATTATTTCAAAAAGGAATATAAAAGTTTAAAAGCGGAATCATTAAGGATAATTTTATTTTGCGAAAAATAACGAGTTCTTGGCTTGTGCATGTGATAAGTGTATTATTCTCTAATACATTATGAGTATATTCATGACGCAAACAAAGTGATCTGATCGATCGATAAGTAGAATAACCGTGCGATATTGGCGATATAGCAAGGTTGTAACATGCGCGAGCTCTTATCTAGAGAAAATTTCCTTTTTAACGTTTCACGCTAGAATATCAACTTGAATATACTGTTAAGATAAAATAGCAATAAACAACCCCAACATCGGGTATACGACTCCATTTTGACCAGTTCACTCCATTTATGCACTAGATCGCTCCTGAACTGGTCAAATCTCGCTGTATACCCGTCGATCGGTATGGTATATTTCTTAAATATTTTTCTTCAATCATACTCGTGATGTAATGACCGTGTCACCACTCATCAATAAGGGAATAATATGTAATGATCTGAAAAGCCATCGTCAAGGTCAAAGCCAGTCCGTCGCAGTCATTCAGGTTTAATTTTAAAAATCGCGAATATTATGTTGACTTATCACCATCTAAGGGTGTCAATTGGTTGATGTAAGATCCGCAGGAGTTACGTAAGCAGTCACGCTGTGAAGTGGAAGTTTTTACCGCTCCGCAATTTAGGTGATATTTTCTCTGTCAAAGTTGCGTTACAACTTTGAAAGTTTTCATACATACTGGTAAAGATATAGAGAGGTGAACTGTGCAAAATGGGAACGGATTTGGTGACGTATAGACGAAAAATTGGATGTTTTTCCGGCGGGGATCCGTCGCGTCAGCAGAAATTGCCAAAGATGGCCACCCTCCGCATACCATTCATCAACTGCCACATGTCACTAGCTATCAAGGTATGTCTAGTTGGACTCTTAGTTGTAGCGGGAAATGTCGAACGAAACCCTGGTCCACTAAACTCAGAAGCACGGATACAATTTCAAAAGAGGACATTTCTGAGCTGCACGTTAAATTGGACGCAATTTTAGAGGACACAAAAGTCATGAAAAACAACTTCGGACTCCTGCAAACTAGAGTTGATAATATTGAAGAAGACATAACCGATTTAAAGGCGCATCTTCAGGAAGAATCAGAAAGAATAACAGAACTAGAAAAACGCAAATCTGCAACTCATGAATGTACTGGTTATGCAGATGGACCAGGAACAAATGACGATATTTCGTTGAAATTGGCAATGGATGACATGAGAAAGGCTATCAACGAAATAAAAAAGGAAAAGGACGACCTCGAAAATAGGAACAGACGGAATAATTGAGTTTTTTTTGGCGTTCCACAAGACCGTGTCAACGAAAGCTGGGAAGAGTCGGAGGAAAAAATAAACAGTGTACTTGAAAATCAACTCCAGCAAAGCGACAAAATTAACTTTGAACGTGTCCATCGCATCACAAACGCGCCTTCTGTTCGTGGTTTCAAACCTATCGTTGCAAAGTTCGCAAGTTATAAAGACAGGCAGCAAGTTCTCCGCAATGCGTTCAAGTTAAAGAACAGTAATATCTCTATTAGCGAAGATTTTTCAAGAAGAGTTCGAGGTATTCGGTCGAAATTATGGGATTATCGTCGCTCTCTTCTGGCTAAAAATAGCGAACTGAAAGCCCATTTGCAGTACGACAAACTTATTGTCAAGGACAAGGACGACAAGCGCGTATTCACTTTGAACGAAGTCACCGGGCAAATTTCTGAACGCACAGTAAGGTACAACACATCTCTATCTCCTAGATAGGGGTATGGCCAAGGCCAAACATGCAAAGTTCTAGTCCTATTTCACTGTTAGTGTGGAATATTCGAGGGCTAAAACGAAATATTTGTAATTTAGAGTTTATCTCACTTTGTCAAAGTTATGACATAATTTGTCTCATTGAAACTTTTTGTTTGAAGGATGACAATGTCAATTTTTTATCTGACTACAATTCTTTTTCATTCCCTGCTGTAAGAATTTCACAAAGAGGTAGACCAAGTGGTGGTGTGACATTTATGTCAAAAAATGCATTGAAAATATTACTAGAGTTCATTGTGATGTGGAAAATTGCGTGTTTCTCGAATTCCGTAAAGGGCCTTTTTCTTCAGTTAATAATGTTCTTTTGGGTTGCTGTTATTTTCGTCCTGATAATCCTAGTGAAGAGATTGAAAAACTTGATGAATTTTTAGGAAACGTGTGCTCTGTAAACGCAGACAAATCCGTTATTCTAACAGGTGATTTTAATGCAAGAGTTGCCATCTTGACGATTTTATTGTTGATGACTCAACTACACATGTTCCTATGTTAGAAAATTTAGATTATGTTTCAGACACATTCTGTATGTTACGTCATTCTAGGGACTCAGCTGTAACACCAGTAGGTAAAGTGTTAATAGATTTGTGTAAAAGAGCTGGTATTCACATTGTGAATGTAGAACAGGTGGGGATAAGGATGGCGATTATACTAGTATTTCATATGCCGGTGCAAGTGTGATTGATTACGTCATTTTTTCCACTGACCTATTTGACGCATTGGCTGATTTCAGAGTACTCTCTCGCATTGAATCAGACCACATGCCATTGTCATGTAAAATTTTGGGTGCTGAGTCAGCAAATGTTAGCCAAGTTGAGACTGCAGCTGAAGAGAATTCAACAAATACTGTACGTTTTAAATGGAAAGAAAATTTCAGAGATGTATTTTTAAACAATCTTTCTTCATTTCAAGTAAGAAATCTCCTATCAGATTCTTTTGATAGTCTTGCTGATATAGATACATCTATTGATAATTTGATAGAAGCGTTGAAATTAGCAGGCAAAGACATGAAGTGTGTGACGTCAGAATTTAAAGATAGACAGCGCCATCAACCTTGTTGGTTTGACAATACTTGCGTTTTACAGAAACGGCGTTTGTATAATAAGTTAAAAGAATTCAGGAAGACACATTCAAATTTGGATTTGAGAGAGTACATTTCAGCAAAGAAAATTTTCAAGGAAACGTTTCGCAACAAAAAACGTGAATATCAAAATGCTGTTAAAGAAAATCTCTCTAGGGAATTGAGGGACGGGTCATCAGATATTTGGTCTACTTTAAAATCATGTATGAACCGTAGACGCCACAATACGAATAATATAAGTTTACAAGAATGGTATGATTATTTCAAATCTTTATATGAGCAGTGTGCTGATAACAGGGCTGGTGAAAACAATTTTACACAAACCGTAGAAGATTTTTTACAGAGTGTTGATACTTCTTCTGTTAGTTTACAAGAAGATGATATTTTGAATAAGAGTATTTCGAGAGAAGAAATCTCACTAAGTCTGAAAAGGTTAAAGTCATGTAAATCACCAGGGATCGATGGTATTCCTGGTGAATTTTTTAAATTTTCTGCAGATACTATTATCCCCTTTCTACATACTTTATTTAATTCTATTTTTGAATCCGGTAATTTTCCGGAAGAATGGGCTATCGGAGTTATCATCCCTCTATTTAAAAACGGCAGCACAAATGACGTAAGCAACTATAGGGGCATTCCCTTTTAAATGTTTTCGGTAACATTTTCACTTCAATTCTAAATGACGTTTGACTGCATGGGCTGAGCACAACGAATTAAGATCTGATTGTCAAGCAGGGTTCCGTAAAGACCACAGCACGGTTGATCACATTTTTGTTTTGCATGCCATAATACAAAAATATTTGAGTGTGAGGGGAGGTAAATTCTATTGTCTCTTTGTGGATTTTTCAAAAGCATTTGACCGTGTGAATCATTCTCTGCTTTTGTACAAACTCTTTCATCTTGGTATTTCTAGTAAAATGTTTAACATCTTAAGTTCTATGTACTCCAATGTAAAGTCATGTGTTAAGTCTGGTTCCAAGCTTTCAAATTATTTTGATTGTCCAGTTGGGGTGAGACAGGGTTGTATGTTAAGTCCTGTATTATTTACTTTCTTCATTGAAGAGTTGAACGTCATGTTGATTAATTCTGGCGAAATTGGAATTCAGTTAACACAGGATATTTATAATTTATTTGCATTGCTGTATGCTGACGATGTCACAATATTTGCCGACTCTGTTGTAAATTTACAGAGGTTGATCAATATTTTAGGAGAATTTTGCAGAAAATGGGAGATGAGTGTAAATATAAATAAGACAAAAGTTATTGTATTCCGGAATGGGGGTCATAGAGCACGTTCAGAAAAGTGGGTTTTAAATGGTCGATATTTAGAAGTTGTAACTTATTATAAATATTTAGGGCTTATATTGTCATCAAGAAATAGATGGGGCAAAGCGGTCTGCACGCTTGCAGAGCAAGCTAACAAAGCATTGTCTGTTTTATCTGCCGCCAGTAAAAAAGTTGGGGGGTTTTCTTTTCATACACATTTTATGTTATTTGATTCAACGATCCTGCCAGTCATGTTATACGCTTCAGAAATTTGGGGGTTTCAGAAATTTGATAAGCTCGAACAAATACAAAGAAAATGGTGCAGGTTATTTTTGGGTTTACCACCAAATACAACGAGCGAAGCAATAGTTGGTGAATGTGGTAGATTACCAATTTTTGTGTCTTCTTTGAAAAGATGTGTAAAATTTTGGTTAAGATTAATTGAGTTACCACGTTCAAGATTACCACATCAAGCGTATGTAATGCTTTATCGACTTGATTTATTAGGTAGACATAACTTTCTTTAAAACATATTTTGTACTCATATGGTTTTGGTTTTGTTTGGTTGGCGCAGAAAGTTGGAAACAAGGAAAGATTTTTGAGCGAATTCGAACTCAGAGTAAAAGACGTTTGTAAACAACAATGGAGTGGAAATATTATCAAAAGACCGAAAATGCGTACGTATATAGGGTTTAAAAGTGCTATTGAACCAGAAAATATTTAATTTTAAATTTGAATTTTAAAATTCACCAAACAATCGCTTGTTTCCGATGTTCTTGCCTTCCTTTAAATATAGAAAAGGGCAGACATGATGGGATTATCTCAACTGAAAGGTTTTGCGAAGTGTGCAATTCTGGTAAAGTTGAAGACGAATTTCATTTTCTGCTGGAATGCCCTGCGTATCATGAGTTTAGGTCAATTTATATACCTGAAGATATTTTCATTCATCCAAACCTTTGTAAGTTTCAGCAGTTATTACGCTCTCGTGATGAGAGAACTATACGTAAATTGGGCATCTTTCTTTTAAAGGCTTGCCAAATTCGAAAAGATTTTCTTTGTAATTTAAATATCAACAATCCTGTGTGAGAAATTTCAAATTGTATCTAATTAATTCACTTTAAATTATAAACTTCTGTTTGATATGTAAATTTTGACTTGTAACTCCTTTGCATATGGGCCGGAGGCCTTATAATGCAATAAAATACTACTACTACTTATGTAAGATCCGCATAATCTTTATTTATGTAGTTCGCCCCTCGAAAAGAAAGACTTAAACTTTTGCTCAAACTTTCTCAAGAATACTTGCAAACATTTCCTTTAAAATCATGGATACAAATCCGGGGTCCCGTCAATCGTTTGGTACCAGAGACACAAATTACCCAATATGCACCGATATTTTGAATTCAAAATGTCCGCCATCCCTATGTTCTCTCTTGATAAAATAAAAATTCCGATTTTCTCAAAACTAAGCCAGTCAAAATTTCTTTACTCCACAAGCTTCAAATGAGCCCCTTTAAGTGCTAAATCAAAGAATATTGTACAAAATTGAGTGTACGAATATCTTTTTTACCGAGACACGTTATATCTTAATATTCAATTTTATAATAAAGATTGATTTTAAATTCATATTTCAAAATGCTTTTTTGATGCAATGACGCTTAAAGTTTATTAAATTTTAAGATAGCACTCTTACAGCCAATTGCATACCACTAGTCCTATCAGATTATCAGATTATGTTGTTTCCCTTCCAAGAAATCATTTCATTTAATCAAGATGCAAATATCCAACTTGAACAGCAACTGAAGCACAGTATTACAGGATCATTTTGAAACTGTAATGTAAATGTAAGCAACGTAATCGTGTATATTGATGTTGATATATTATTACAAGTGTACCTCTATCATCATATGCAATGCCTCTCCTATTTCAGCGGTTACTATCAGCGAGAATGGCTTTAAGATAACATCGCCCGCTGGCACTGTTACGTTCAACCGCATTACTGATACGGAGATAACCTGTGAAGTTGCGTTGAAGAACAACCACGCTACAGATGCAGTTACATTGACCAAAGTTGAGCTGTATTTATCAACGAGCAATAACCTGGAAAGTCATAAATCTGATGCGATACCTTTCACGACTGGTAAACCTACAACTGTACCTGCCAATGCTAATGGTAATGATGGAAATGGATTAGAGACTGGTATGACTGCCGATGTGAAGGTTTTAGATGGTGCAAAGTGTGATGACTACGATTATCTATGCATTAAAGTCTCTTGGGGTACGGATACAACAGACACAACCAGTCAATGTGTAACACCAATCGATACGAATTGTGCTGGTAAGTGTTGTATGGCTTCAATATAAATGTGCTGCTCTATTCCTCATTTTATTACCCCGTTTAAAATTAATCTCTTAGACGCCGAGTACAGACTAAAGTGAGAACAATAACATCTTACTTTGGAAGTCCCGAACCCTCAACATCTAGCGAGATATTTGGATCCAGATTTCTTCTTGCGTTGTTGAACAGGGATGCTGCCAATCATATTTTTGAAGTGTTAAACCTCACATTAGCGAGACATTATGTCTAGTCAGAATGGAGCTTACTTAGCAGTGTGAAGAAAACTTGACACAGAAAAAAACAACAGATATCCATAAGATATCCACGTAGAATTTGTAAAATGTTCGTTTACTGACATTTTAGCTTAAAATGTATAGCTAATGGAACAAGTTGTTCACTTTGTAAGTACAAGTGACATGAACAGTTTTCTTACTTTTCGCTTGATGCGGATGGATCGATATTGTGTGTGGCAAATTACAAAAAATATTGTTGTGATTGGCGTTTTATTTGCCGAGAAGTACGTACTTTCAGTTGATTATTAAAAAGGCCCATACCAAGGTTGTGGAGGGACCATGCCAAGGAGATATGCAACTGTAGAGTGCTTTCCCTTATAACCCCGATCAAGTTGAATTTTGATACACCAAATGCTATATTTACCAATCAGACATACGGATTAGGTCTGCTTCATTAATTCTCTCTCGCTTTCTAAAGCACGTCCGCCATGGTTGCGGTACGCGAGGGAACATGGTTCACCGTAAACACAACAATTTATGACATTTCAAAATATGAAGCAAATGCAACAACAAAATCGAAACAGTAGTTCTTATTCCAAGAGGTGTCATGGCTTTCGTAAATAACACAGCTCACGATCTGGACGGTCCCGCATGGAACCCATTTCATTGCAGAGCTGCCGTCCCCGCTCTCCGATAGTGTCACCAGGCTGAGGTACTCCCAAGATTTTCATAAGGTTGTGCTACCCAGCGGCGAATGTCTACCCAAATATTCCAAAATGTGATCCATCGCTAGGGTGATCCATCTTTAGGGATTTTCTTGACAAATCTGAGGCAGTGATTTTTTACGGTGACAATGATTTTACTGCATGTGAAGGTTTTCCTGAAGTATGGCAACATCCCTAGTTACTGACTCATATAAAGGGTTTATGAAATGAAAAGTGGACCGTGTTTCGGATTTTTTGTAAAACCTTGACCCATTTTGGCCTCACAGACCGGTACATCTTTACTTGCCAAGGTCTCTTGTCCGGGCAGCTCGATGCTCAACGAAATCCGACCTTGGAAGAGCGAGTCGTTATCCAGATGGTGTGTTTAAAGCGCCACCACGCGTTTGTACGATACCTATTAAATTGTCTATCACGTAATCGCTCACTACTTGTACCTCAGTTCCCATGACGACGTCCATGAGCAACCTCGGAGAAACATCACGAGCGTCTTATCTGTTACAGTGAAGAGTTTGACTGACAACCCAAAGAAAGCAGTAAGCTCAATTTAAAATTGGCGCAAGTAGACATTATAGCAAAGTCGCAAATCTTTGTGATATCTATTACTTGAGGATGTATGTTGCTGACTGGGAATCAACTGTCAGATGATGTCTTCTCTAATCCTTCTTTGCAGGCTCAATTCCGATTGAGAAATTATAGATAAACTACAAATTTATTGTCGTCCACCGCATGACTTAATCTTTTGGGATCGCGTGCAGCATACACTTCATTTCTTGAAGACCATTGGCATTGTGTTCGTCGAGCACTGGTACGTATCCCATATTTCGTTGGACATACCCTGTTGTAAGAACACTGCATTGGTAGTGACAGATCAGCCTGTGTGAACGTGCATGCTGGAAAAAAGTTCTAGTAACACAGGGGGTGATACAGGATTTTTCATCCATCCTGTTCTACGTCACACTGGTGGCATTACGGGCTAGCTAGTTTATGTGATAATATTTAAAATACCTATAGAAACAAACTTAGAAGTCTGCTTTGACGCAAACCTATAAATGCATTGACCCCTCTTCTGGCAAATAGTCATATAGCAGTTAATTGAAATGATGACTAGTGCGTGAGTAGATCTTGCGGCCTTAGATTTAGAAATGATTAATTAACAAACGGTTGCTTTCAGCGATGCCATTTTAAAGATGTTTAATTTACAATAAAGAACCTATCACTTCCAAGTAGAGATATGACTATATAAACATGGATTTATCAGGTTTTATGTCAGCGAGTTTCGGTTAAATCGCAAAAATATTATATTAAATACCGGACATCAAATTTATGAAAGTAAGGCGCCATGCAACGACTGCAGCTTCTAAAGCGATTTTTGTAACTTCTAATTTCAGCCATAGCTTTCAAAGTAGACACTATCGCTGTGATAGCACCGACAACTTACAAGCTGAACAGAGTTCAAGCGACTTCTCTCTCATTTTAATGCTGGGCTTTTGAATGTTGACGGAACGGATAAGTCATAAAAAACTACAAGTTGTATCTGTCCAACAATGAAGCCATTGACGTCACTGGTGCTCCAGACACAGTACCTGCCGGTGCCGATGGCACCGCTGATAAAGGCCTGACAACTGGTATGACATCTGCTGTGAAAATCGAGTCAGCAGAAGACTGCAGTGCCTACAAGTGGATTTGTCTCAAAGTGGAACCAGGTCCTCTGTTAGATTGCATCGATGTCAGTGACAACATAGATTGTCAAGGTCAGTAACAAGGAGGGGCTCGCAGATTAACAACTTGCAGGGATTCACAAAATCCAGCATGATGTTCCTTAGTGGTTTACCCAGACAATATTCAGGCAATCGGATCGAACGATATACAGTTCAGCTTGCTGGTATCAAGTTTTGGTAGTTTTTCAAAATGAAAATTTCGTTGATTTTTCAGCTTCTGAAGGGTTTGCATTGCAGCTGTGCGGATAAATTTATCAACAGGGATTACGAGATTTTAAGATTAGTGTATTAAGTGGTATCTTACCGGTTGTGTACATGAGAGAAAATGCCGAGAGAGTTTGACCGGTTGACCTCGCTGTTAATTTTATGCAGGAAATTACAATAACAATGCTTGGTCGAATGACGCAGTGCCTTGCTAGGGTGGGATCACCAGTGTATATGGGGAGGAGTACCTTCCCGATGGTGATAAGTGGTGCAGATTACCGTCGCCAACGTGACTGGCGTATACGCGTGCCAAAAGACACCTATGGTTGATTTCCTGTTGACCAGTCGGATGGCAGAGTTGCAAATACCTGGACTGAACCATTTGGTTTTTTGTTGGTGTCGGTGGTACTTTGACAATATAAGTAAAAATGCACATATATTGAGTTTATTGTCTTGTTTATGAGCGGCCAGTATTTCCAACAGCATAAATTATGTGCATTTGCCCTTGAAGGAATAAATAATTTTCGAATAAACATCGCGAATGTAACTACATTCCTTAAGCTCGACGTACACTTAAGTGCCCCAAAGAACCATGAAATCGCCCGACTTTCGATTGAAGAGATGAGTTTTGCCAAACCGCGTATACAGAAAAAGTGGCAGATGACTTTATTTTTAGAATCATAGACAGTATAGCGAGATGTAAAAATGTGAAACAGGCTCCCCACCTAACTATCCTAAATGTTTTTGTGTCGAGTTTGTGTTTGATTCGTTTCGAAAATGTGTTCCTACATTCTTATCCGATGTTTGTGTTAATGAAATGTTTGTTTCGCTTTGGATATTTGTAGAGAAGTTTGGATTAGTGTGTACGGTAATGTTTTGTTTGTGTGGGGAAAGCTTATGGCGAGACGCACGCCGGACCTATGTTGTTACAAAAGTTGATAGAGTCGCCCTTTGACGCTTGCGTTTCGAAACCCTAGTGTGGTTTCTCATCAGTCGCAGTGTAGATTCTTTCCTTAGTTTGTGTTTGTGAAAATTTATTTTAATGCATTTTAGTGGTCTTGCTTTCCGATTAGCGAGGCAAGTATATTAATTTTGGTCACGTTGTGAGTCCGTTTGGTGGTTCGGTTTGTTTGTTCTATATTTCTTTACTTCGGTAAATTTTGTTTTGACTGGTGTGTCTTTTAGATTTTTGCGGAGGTTTGTGAATTTTTAGGCAATAAGTACCACTGCGGGGTACGGATTTTATGTTTATTGATCAAGATACTTACAAGTATCCTGGTTGATGTGCTTGTTCTCGTACATTTTAATTAATAGTTCATTTACTTTGTTTACTGTTTGTTCTGGCTTGTTGTGTATAATACTGAGTGTTACGTAATTGCCTTTCGCATTCGAGTACGTAATCGTTTGTGTTGAAAATAACGAAAAACCGACCCTTGTCGAAGGCTTATTTTCCAAAAATTTGTCCAATGTTTGCAAGCTGGTTTATCGCGATTCTTTTGGCACGCGACATGTTTTGTTTCCTTGTTTGAAAGGGTATCTCTAGAAGTGCGAGTTTAGCAGCTTCAGATAGCTTTCAAGTTTTTGTTTTTTTGTTGTTCGTGGAGTCCAATTTGACTTTTCTTTGAATTGGTGTTGTTGCGATTGTTTGTGTCTCACGATGTAGCGTAGTCACATTATACGACTTTATTTGTTGAAATCCTGGGGTGGTTTTATTCTGTTTGGTTTTGTTGGTGTCCGAATGAATTTTAAGGCTTTTGCCTAGTACTATTTTTCGGAGTTTCATAGTTTGAGCGATGATAGGTTGTTGTTGAATTTCATGTTGTTGTCGGCTTTTCTTTGGAAATAGCTGATTTATTTCCACGGCCATGTTTTCTGTTACGTTACTGTGATTGTTTATTTTGTATTTAATGTTGTGTTTCAGTTGTTTGTTATGTGTACGATTTTTGTTATTTCTTTTAAGTGTTTGTGTGTTCTATGTCATCTTATCGTATTTTTGGTAGTTCCCTTTTTGGAGTATTTGGTGGCCCTGAAAAGGGCCGCTTGGTATGGGTTTTTGTTAGCGCTTGGCGCGTTTGTTTTGGCGATAAGCCTAGCTTTTTATGCTTCTTTTCGCCGATTCGATGTGCTTGGTGAGTAGGTGTTTGCCGCCTTCTTGTCACTGTGTGTGCTTACATGGACAGTCTGCATAGCCCTTGAATGTGGTCTCGATTTTGATCAAACTTTAGGAGTATATATCAAAACTGATAAATGATTTATGTGATTACTGTAGCTATAGATAGGCTACATTCAGGACGGGCAGCGACGGGCAGTAATTAGTAGGCAAAACAGGTGGTTTTCACCGTGGGCAGAACTCGGTGCAATGATACTGAACATTAATAGTAAGCCTGTCACCTTGAAGGTAATGCTGTAGGTGAAACAAGGACACACGATGGTACAAACAACACCACAAGTGAAACGTACACACAGAAAACACGCGTTCCTACGTTGTGCCCACCCGGGCCACGCGATTAAAATATGACTGATACTGCTGGATAGTGTTAATTGGGTCGTAAACAGTCAATTAATAGTTTAATTGACTACCTGGGTGATTGGCAGGTCGTGTCCAACGACGCATATGCAAAGCAGGCCAAAAGACAAAAGCCCCCAAAGTTATTGACAGCTGGCCAGGGGTCACCATGAATACGTAATGAAGCTTCACTACGCAGAAACTGCGTAGTCAAGCCCTTCTTAACCGGTCAAACTCTCTCGGCATTTTCCGGCATGAAAAGGATGGCTGGCTGGCTGGATGGGTGCGTATTTGATGAATAACGAAATATTGTCAAGTTGATAGAGTGCATATGGCATGATGGATATGTGCATGTTGTGTCCATGGTGAATGAGGTTAAATGCTTAAAGAAGCATTTATCATTCCATGTTTTTATCTTTTTTGTATGTGTGTTTTTTTGTTTGTTTGTTTGTTTGTTTTGTTTTGTTTGGTTTTTTGGGGGGTGGGGGTATTTTTCCATATGTGTTGAACTGTGTTCATTATGTTTTTTTATATTTGCTTTCTAGACAGTGGAACAGAAATAGCGAAATTGAGTTTGTTGCAGTTGTGTTGATTTTGACGTCTATCTTTTTACCATTGCAACAATAATTCACAAGGTAAGACAATCATATATTGGCGACTATAATTATTTTAGATAGCCATCCCTGTTGTTTGCGCTGTAGCATTCGTGTCTGCATATCACACAGAATGTTCCGTCCATTACACTGAGGACCTTGAACATTCAATTCAAGTATCAGATAAGCAGTCAACGTATTGTTTGTTTACAAAGGATGCAGAATTTAAGATCGTGTATTGCAGATTGCATTAGCTACTTCCAAAGTAAGTTTTACATTTTAGAAAAAAAATATAGAAGACAGATATTTTGAGATGGTTTCCTCGCATTACGTCCACAATATTAACTGGCTTGTGTTTTCAAATTCCTACTTTTACCACAGTCAAATCGGCTCAATCCTTTCTTCAACATTTGAAATCAAGTAATTTAAACTACTGATGTAGATTAGACTTTGAGAAGCGTGCTTGTATGGCACTTAGACAGTGTAGGGTATGTTTCACAACATTCACTATTATATTACTTTGCAGAATTACATACTATCTTCATTATTTATGTTCTCAATTTTCAGGTAACAACACTATATGGTGGTAGCTATCGTTTGGAAGACTGGATCAATCGGTGGGACAATATATTGTTAGTATATATGGCGCCAAAATTCAATTTTCTCTCTCAATCTAAAAAGTTGTATATGTTATCGTATCATGTAAACATCCCAAAATTTTCTCGCAATCCCCACACTGCGAAAACATAAAGGGTTATATTAAACCAAATACAATTTAGGCTCTTAGTGAAGACAAAGTCCAAATTTTATTTGGGTTAAACATTTTTAAGAAAGAGTATATGATTATCGTGGATGAAAAGATCGAATTAAAATGTTCGTCTTTGTGAAATTTATAAAAATATACGTCGCAGTTACTACAAAGGTCAACAGTGTTTTGAGTTGAATACTGGGTCTGTGACAATTCAAAATGCAGCAAACCCAAGTTTGCTTGGCTTAAGGTAGTATGCACCTCGAAAGTGAAAGACTTAAACTTTTGCTCTAACTTTCCTCAAGGAATCTTTCAATCATTCTCTTTCAAAATCAAGAATAAAAATAGGGGGTCACCATGCAAATTTTGGTACTAGAGAAACAAATTACCCAAGATTTACCGATATTAGAAATTCAAAATGGCCGCCATCCCTGTGTTAACTCTATGGAGAAAAATGAAAATTTTCGAATTTCGAAAAACTAGGACGGTGAAAAGTTTTCTTTCACCAAGAGCTTTAAAATGAACCCCCACATGCGGTATATCAGAAGAGAATTGTAAAAGTTTGAGAGTCCGAATGTCTGTCCCCGAGGTGCGTTCTACCTTAACGAAAAATACGCATTTGTATTTCGTTTTGTTTTTTTGTTCTGTTTTGTTTTGTTGTTTTGAAGATTCAGTTCGTTTGGTAATCAAATCAGTTCTTCGGGTATTAATGCCGAAAAGGGAATGAGTTCAGTTTATCCGCTATTGAACAACCAAAATTCTTAACGTACTCATATATAAATTCACGCATTAGGAGGCAAAACACAGAAATCACCATGATATTAAAAGTTTGATTCACTGAACCCTTGGGAAAAAACCATCACATTCTTCCCTGAATTTTCAATACTCTTATTTCGGACAAACCTAATTTGACTTCCTTAGCATTGCTTATGAGGACTTTGTGTCAATTAACTTGCTAGTTAGAAACACGAATAAAGCGAACAACTTTCAAATGAGAGAGGACAACCACCGTGAGACCTATATGAGGTTTATAAATTTCATCAATAATTGCATTTATGATTTAACTTGATGTGACTTTTTATGATTCGATTCTGTATTTTAATACTTGCATATTTTATTCATATAACATTTTGTTGGGACAATGAAAGGTGTTTATGACGGTACTATGGATGACGTCATTCGATATTGGCAATGATTGTTGTTCTGACGATTGGCGAACGACTCCGTACCTGAGACTCCTCAGATTGTAAGAGTTTATGAAGATTGTACATTTAACTGACAATATACTGGTAGCTTTACATTTAAAAACCAGTTCGTTTAAACCGTCACTGATAGTGAGTAGTACAATGTGCTGTTTTCTATTAATATCACTTACTTAGCCATGGTCAAGGGACAGTTTTTCGTGTTTGTCCCTCATTGCGCTGTTGAGTTGAAACACAAACGACCCTCCAACTGACTATATCAGATGATTTGTTAAGTAAAGTTGGACGGTGATTTGAAATCGAAAGATGATAGGCTGAATTATTTATTGCCTTTATCGACTAGATTTTGTACGAATTCCCGGTAAACGCCTGCGGTCAAATCATTGCCGACTAGATCAAGCAAGGAAATAAAGTTTTTGAATATTATTACTCGAACGTTTCCGTTGATACTATTGTATTTATGAGAGAGAGAGAGAGAGAGAGAGAGAGAGAGATAGAGAGAGAGAGAGAGAGAGAGAGAGAGAGAGAGAGAGAGAGAGAGAGATGTGAAGGGGACAGACATTTGCGATGGAGAAGGAGCGAGGGTCTGGGTTAAAAGCTATAGTTAGCTATCTATATCAACAGAACAATTATCAAAATTATCAACAAAATCATTTGTAAATTAACCAAGAGAGGTTGGATCATACAAATGATGAATAGGACCAATATTTATATTTATTAGCCCACAAACTTCAAGCAAGTCTTGACATTATTTGCTGTGTCACGTTATTATTTCATAGGGAGTGTTTAACGCAATCATTGCCCTCGAAAATAATTTCGACTTCACAGAATGGAATTCTTAACATGGGCAACCATATTAGCCAACATCACACAACAAACGTTAATATGTACATGGGTATTTTTCATGAAATACTCTATATCTGTATACAATAGTTGATCTGAATCTACAGGCACGAGATTGTACATTTCAAAATAAAGAGGTGAACCAATTTGTATAATGTGAACCAAAACTATCCCAACTATTAGCAAAATTATTTTAGCAAACAATATCAAAAAATAAACACATAAATAATCAAAGTAAACACACATTCAGTAAATGAATAATAAATTAAAATAAACAATAAATAAATGAATAAATAAATTAATTATTAACACTTCTCTCCTTTTTCTTGCAGCCCATAGAGTAGAGTCCGTAACTGTTAACAAAACCCTTTGCTCTGGCCTAAACATTGTTCTTGAAAGACAACTGCCTAGATTAGCTTACAAATAGCTGAAAGGTATGCTGTCACCTGTTCCAATTTTGCCACAGTTACCGTGGAAAGAGAAAACCTAACCAATCACAAATTTTAAGCGGGTGGCCGCTTTTTAAAAACAGCGCCCTCACATGGGCATTTTGAATACCAAGGAACGCCCCTTTGACCATATATAGCATATTTAGATTACAGGTGATTGTATACCTTTAAAGCAACATATCGTAATGCAGTAATGACGGAACTGCACAGGACAGAAGGTGATCAATCCGATAGATTTAGTAATTTTAATTAAGGTTTTCCTCAAGAGTGGAGATTGATGAAATAAAGGATAGTCGATTCTGATTAGAAACATAGTTCGGACAAAGCACATTGTACATTTCAGCACTGATCTGGGTTTTTTTACGCAGAGTTTGCCCGTTGTTGTTGTAATTGCAAATACGGTATATTTTAAATTGTCAACGGACATGTACAACTTCCGACGCCCTCAACGGTGAAAACGGAAGAAAAGATGCTTACCATGCACTCTTTACCGATAAATTATAAATCAAACCGTGTCGTTCTTTTCATTATTGAATATTTCATTTTGTGCTGTAGTACAATTTGTGTTTGTAAAGCATTACTCAACGAACGCAAATTCCTGAATATTTCCAAATTTCTCCGGATAGTGCGCAAAATTTGGTCAATAATTACTAACACAACCCCAAAATGTTATTGATGCTGCATATTCGCATATGATAGAAATATACAAGTATTTATCATATTTGTGAACTATCAATGTCTTGTCTCCTGTAAGTCAATTTAAAGCCAATATTTTGATGAAAATTCTTCCTCGTGACGAAATGATGCGTGAAATTATCAACATTCTCTGTAGTTCGACGATTTAACCAAGTCTAATAGGACAAGGGTTGTTAGAACGACAAGTACCCTTGAGCCAGAGCTTTTTCCGATACATGTATGTCTAATGTTGAATGAATTTAGAGATATGGACAGAGTTATGTCGCCAACGTCTCTTGAGGTAATCAGGATGCCCTAGTCCAGATCTTTATTCTTGGTTATAAAAACGAACAGTTCAAGTTGTTCTTTAGCAAAGGTGAATAAACGGTCAAAGTTCACCAGGTGTGCGTTGCCTGGATTCATCTGTATCAGTAGAAGAGCGAGGGACTCGATGATGATGGCTATGACTACATATTGGTGTTACAGTATCTCTTTCTTTCATGAACTTTAACCTTTGACCAAGAAAGGTCAAAAATATTAGTCCTGTATGACTGTTTGGAAGACCTTTGTGTTGTTTCTTAATTACCACAGTCGCTTGTCGGTTGGGTAGTCCGCCCGACCGAATATAGTCTATTCCAGACTAATTAGTGACGTTGTATAGACAGCGTCACGATCGGCCTAAAATCGAGAGAATCAATTTTTATCGAAAATTCCTGTTCGCACCATAACAATCGGAATCGCTGTTAATAAATCATTTGCATAGTAGTATCATCATTGTCAAGCCAGTGTCTCGCTACTTTCGGCATTAAAACGCGACATTTTCTTTTTCAAAATGATGCAATTAATCTTTATTGGTGTCACTTTTAACGAATAGTTAAATTTCCAATTAAGGTATTATTCCTGCATTCGAGTATTGAACAGTGAGCAGGCGACCGATCAATTGAGAAGGCTATCACTGCAAACGAGAGTCTGTGTTTCCAACGCCATTCACCGCTCCCAGCAAGCTACGCAGTTTCAATGCACAATGGATCAGGTGTCTGCTACATAGCTGACTACAGGGCGAGACTAGAACAGCACCCTCTAGTGACACTTGACATTTTGCGACAATGGTAACAAAAACGTTGCACCAGACTGTTATCACATTTCATCGTTTAGGAAAGATAAAGTCGAACACACATGTTGAAAGCCTCACAATTTGTTTTAAATTAATGATCATTTCGCAAACTTGTACTTTTGTCACGTGATAGAATGACCAGTATTGCCTGATAATATAGCAACTACAGCGGATTTTGAAAAAAAAATAGTCAGGCGTATCTTTCCCAGAAAAGGTGGGTTTTGATAAATAAATGCTATTCTATATCTGCCCTCCAACCAAGATTTGAAAAAAAATCTTCTCCAGTGCACCAGTGTCCCCATTCCCCATTTCCAAAAAGCACGAAATCTCTCTAGTTTCCTCTTCCCAGTTAAAATCTCTTCAAGTCAACACGATTGGAACTAATTTGGTATAATTGGATGGTGAAGTAATGTCGATTTAATCTGCAAATAAGCTCATCTGCTTTTCTTTTTAAGTTTCACACTTGTTTTTATGAGTAATTTGTAATATCGCAACATTCAGCTATAGGGCACCTAACACTTTTGAAAAAATTGAAAAATTTGATAATCAAATTATCCGAGTCCCAAATTAGTTCCAATCCTGTTAGTCTCAAACGGCAATGCCGATGACGCCCGCTCGCGCCATTAAAGTTCTCAGAAACCGCAGGCATATCACTGATTTAAGAATAACTGAGCAGGCTACTTCTGTGACCTTGCACAATGTTTCCATGGTCACTTTCGTTATCAACTCTGACTTTAGGAGGTGAACCCTTCTAAGCCGATGAATGTTTCCTTTCAACTAAGCCTCTATTCTCAATGTATACAGATGTTACACTATACATACATACGACTTGTACGTCACAGGTTTAAGCAAGCTTGGAACACGATTACTTCTTTGAGTGTGCCATCTCAACACCCCTTTCAAATGTTTGAATGGACGCAAATTTTGCTGAGTACGTGCGCGTACATTTGTCATCATGAAAAACCAGGCAATAAAGAGAAAGACAGAAAAAATAAACACAATTGAAACAAATAACAAGCGAACACAATGGCCCCATCACAATTTTACTAGACACCAAACGTTCGAAGAGATCTGTGACCCAGACACTGTGTTTGTTTTGCAGTTTGTTATAAAATTATTCATTCATGAATAAGGTCTCACTTGACTTGCCACGACAAAAATTACACTGAGTCTCACTGGACTTGCTAGGATAAATAAAATATGATCTGTTAAAAAGTAATGACTCACAAAAATATAAATATCAAGGGTAATACCATTGTTTAAGCAAATCAAAACAAGAACTGAAATGTCAGGACACCGAAAAATTGTTGCTTTGTCTGTCGTCAGAGGGTTGTCATTTCAATAAATCGGTTGATAATTGCAAAAAGTATAAATTTCAAAATTGTACGGCGTCATATTAACTGGGTTTTGCATTAAAAATTCTAACTTCAAATTGTTTCACGGCTAAGATTTTTGTCTACCAGCCCTGTTAAAAAACCCCAGCGGGCTGACAAAGAACATAAATCGGTTTTCCATGAGAGGTCACCTCCTCTGTGACTCGTGACACTCTGGTCTTGAAAAGGCCATTGCCAAAGGACATTTACTTATTATGCTAAATTTATGACACAAAATTTGAGGCGGGCGCTGTATGGAGTGTACATAATGATAAGGGTATCTGTTTGGATGGGATTTTGGAGTTCGCTCTTCTCCTCTCTGACTATTAAATCTTGCTGACCTTTTTTTGTCCCAAATGACAACTAATATCAGCCTCTCTTCCGGCCGAAGACGTTCTTGCTGGCAACGTTGAACAGAGTTGTACTGATTGCTAAAGACTCTTTAGCAATAAATGACACCCCTCCCCTGCTAATTAGCAAAAATATTTGCAATCCTCCCTCTGCCCTCTGAGAATTTGTTCCTTTCAGCTACCATCAAGCCTCTGTTCTCAATGTATACAGACGTTACACTATAAATACGACTTATACGTCATCGGTCTAAGATGGCGTTGCACGTTACACACCGGTTTTTGCTCAAAATTACTCTATAGCAAAGATTCAGTCAATTTTAGTAATCTGTTGACAAATGATGTAAAATATTGGTTTGGTTCACCTTTTAGCTTGTGAAGCAGTCGTGAGTTCGGTGTGAAAGATGTGTAAATGTATAACATTTATGTAAATCTCCCGATTGAAATATTTCCAAAGACTCGAACTCCACTTTGGCTTGCAGTTTGTTATAAATGATCAAATTGTTCATAAATACGGTCTCACATGACTTGCCAGGATAAATATTACATCTGAAATTAAAAAGAAAATGACTATTAAAAATATATATCAAGGGTAATACCAAGGTTTAAGCAAATTATAAAATAAGTACTGAAATGTCATGACACAGAAAGAACTATTGCTTTGTCTGTTGTCAGATGGTTTTCAACCGTGTTCACAGACAAAGAGAAACAAATTCTCCTTGTCTGTGCTCTGTTCAATAAACCGGTTGATAATAGCAAAACATTTTAATTTCGGTAATTGCTAAACATTGGAGCGCATGTACTTCTTTGATTGTGCCATCTCAACGCACCTCATTGTTTGAATGGAGTCAATATTTGCATGGTACGTACGCTAATATTGTTATTTTGAAAAACCAGGTAATAAAGACAGAAAATAGATACAATGAAAACAAATTTCAAGCGAACACAACGGCCCCATCACATTTTTACTGGTCACATAACGTTTGTTTTGCAGTTTGTAATAAATGATTCTATTATTCATAAATTAGGTCTCACTTGACTTGCCAGGATAAATATGACATCTCCAGTTAAAAAGAAATGACTCACAAAAATATAAATATCAAGGGTAATACCATTGTTTAAACAAATCAAAACAAGAACTGAAATGTCAGGACACCGTAAAATTGTTGCTTTGTCTGTCGTAAGAGGGTTTTCATTTCAATAAACCGGTTGTAATTGCAAAACGTATAAATTTCAAAATTGTACGGCGTCATTAAATGTACTTGCGTTTTCATTAAACTTCAAATTGTTTCATGGCACAGTTTTTTGTTCACCACCCTGGTAAAAAAAACCAGTTGGCTGACAGACAACATAAATCGGTTTTCCCTGCAAGCTCACTTCCTCTGTTACTCATGACACTCCGGTCTTGAAACGGCCATTGCCGATTGAGATTTACTTAGTAAGCGCAATTTATGACACAAACTTTGAGGCAGGCGCTGTATAGAGTGTACATAATGATAAGCGTATCTGTTTGGGCGGGAGTTCCCTCCTCTCCCTACCTCATCTCCGACCATTTAAAGATTCGCGCTGACCTTGTGTTGTTATAAATGACAACTCCGGTCAAGCTCTCTTCAGGCCGAAGTCGTTGTTGCTCGCAACGTTTAATGGAGTTGTGCTGATCGCTAAGACTCTTTAGCAATTAATGACACCCCGACCCCGCTAATGAGGAAAAAAATGTCTGCGATCCGCCCTCTGCCCGCTGAGAATGTCATCACAGGTTCAAGCATGGATGTACAAAATCTACTTTTGTACATCCATGGTTCAAGCAAGCTTGGAACACAATTACTTCCATGAGTGTCACGGTGCTATCTCAACGCAGCTCGCAAATGTTTGAATGGATGTAAACACTTTGCTGCGTAGGTGCCCGTATATTTGTTATCATGAAAACCAGGCAATTAGGCAAAAAGAGACACAATGAAAACAAATAACAAGCAAACACAACGGCCCCATCAAACTTTAAATGACCAGAGAATGTTCGAAAACATTGTGACGCAGAATCTGTTTGTTTTTCAGTTTGTTACAAATGAATATATTATTCATAAATAAGGTCTCACTTGACTTGCCAGGATAAATATCACAGTCTAGCTTAACTTGCCAGGATAAATATTGCATCTGCAATCAGAAAGAAAATGGCTCATAAAAATATATAAATCAAGAGTTATACCTGGTACTTGAATGTCAGGACACAGAAAGAATTATTGTTTTTTCTGTTGGCAGAAAGTTTCAACTCTGTGTAATAAACCGGTTGATAATTGTAAAACTTCGTAATTTCAGGATTGTACAGCGTCTTAAACCACGCTTCTATTGTTCTATGTGGTACTTATTTTAACGAACTACCTGGTCCTGACAGAACCGCCAGGCGATTCTGACAGAACCACCAGGCGATTCTGACAGAATCCTCAACACCTGGTAGTAATTAGCTCAATTGAGACACAAAACAGGTTAACATTTGCATATTTATTGTACTTGACTTCTTTCAGTCTAATCTTTATTTTACGAAATACACATCAATTTATTTCATAATGTTAATATTTATATGAATTCCTGGTATTCCTGGTACTGCATCAATATTTTCATTTTTTTCTGGTTCAACCGAATTCGTGCAACCACCTCCAAGTTTGATCTTCTTGGTGTTTTGCTGACCATCTCTTCCTGCAAAATAAGGCAAATTGTACCTGTTAGTCCCGCTAAATAAAGTCGCCTCTGCAAAATTATGGAGCATTTTTTGAGATATTTTAAAACTGTCTGTATATGCTGCCTGGTAATTACATTTGACGCGCCTTGATTAAAGTATACGTCATTTTAACAGAGCTGAAAATGTTTTGAATATATATCACTTGAAACCGCATCTTATGGATGCATGTTGCAAGCACACGCATGCCATTTGAAAAAGTATGTACCTTGCACGATGTTGCTTACATATTCTTTCTGTACGTCAGCTGTCCTTTTGTAGTTTCTTAAGGCTAGACTTCTATGGCCAGTTTTCTCTTGGATCAGTTGCTCGTCGACACCACTTGCATACAATCTCGTCGCAGCTGTGGCACGTAGAGAGTGGTTAGACCGAAATCCCTCGAATCCTGCCTCCGCACACATTCTTGCAACAACGGTGTTGAGTTGGTTGTGCCCGATTATCCTCGATGAAAACCATACGTCATTCGTTGGATTTTTCAAGGAGTACAGATAGAAAGCGTCATCTGGTCTATCAGGAGGACTGCAAAATGTGAATGAGACACCGTTAACAATACATGGCAATGGTGAAGGACATCTTGTTCATTATGTGTACACAAAAATGCACATCAATGTGCTGTGACAGAACGAAAAAAAAACTGCACTTACCATTTAGCATTGTAGAATTCGAAATAAGCGACAACACATCGACTTGGGTCGTCAGTATTTTCGTACTACCGGGTTGTTTTCGGCTTAATATGACTGTTTTTCAAGCCACCCTGATTACACTTGCTTACATCTTCTACATATTCCAAATAACGGCGACCACTACTACACACTTTTAAAGATATTTGTGAATTTGTCCATCTAATGTTTCGATGTTCCTGGCCTCCCCTCAACGCAAAGTTCAGTCCAATTAAATATACCATAGAATCCACGAGTCTCTGACCATTTTGTTTTCCTAGTATACCTTTTTCCCAAAGAATTTTTTCTTCATCCAGTGTTATAATTTGCGCTTGTTTTTTTACTAAACCTAGCCCGGCCTTATTCCTTAGTTTCATGACGGCATCTAAGCTACCTTGCAATTCTCTGAAGATATCATCTTTCAATAAGCTCACAACACGACCATTGTCGTGCAAATCATTTCAACAAGGTTGTTTGCGGGATAGTCGGTACCATCCGTTTTCTTTACTTCATGTACGAAACGAGAAAGCGCGTAATTCAACTCGTCATTGGTCATTTCGAGTAACTGAGGCCCAATTACACTAAGACCCGAAATTTCATCTTTACTACAATAATCATTCCTCATATTTCTCCAAGTTTCGAATGTATTGTAAGCCCAAGTCATCTTTCTTCTTGTATTTGGGGTATATTACTTTTTATCAAATTTGCTATCTCCTTGTCGCTTTTGATATCACCTAGTCGTTTGCCGTCACTTACATTTTTCTGCTGTTCTACCACTGGAAATTTTGCCAGAAATTCTTCAGAGTCAAACTCAAATTCGCTACAGCTAGCATTGTCTGAGGAAGCTTCTCTGACCTTATTTTGTGTGATAAAGATTGAGTCGCTATCGCTGTCACTTGCCATATTTCACGGTCAGACACTCGTGGCGAGAACTGAAATTATTTGGTGCTTCTGTGTATTTTATATCACATTAGCAATTCAAATCAGTGCAATTTACCTCATCAGCCAATGAAACGCTGAATGTTTCCAATACACTGGTGGTGACCAGGTGAGAAGTTCGACCAGGTGGACAAGTTAATATGTAAATTATCATCGATTTTCGTAAATTTCACTTGGAAAACAAAGAGCGGTCAGTTCTCCAGAACCCTTTGGTATCGACCATTGTTCATTTAGGTATATAGTGATAGTAATGGAGCGAATGTGGTTTGAATGAAAAGTGACCGCGTGGTTTAAGTCAGATAACCACCGCCCCCTCGGAGTTTCGGAAATACAATCGCCTCGGTCTACGGCCTCGGCGATTCTATTTCCGAACTCCTCGGTGTTGGTGGTTATCTATTACATATTTACTAGGGTTTGTATCTAACTTCAAATTGTTTCATGGCTACTTTACGCTAAGCTTTTTGTTTGCCACCTCAAGTCAAAAACCCAGCTGGCTGACAGAGAACATAACTCAGCTGTCCGTGCAAGTTCACTTCCTCTGTGACTCGTGACACTCCAGTCTGGAAACGGCCATTGCCGAAGGACATTTACTTATTAAGCTAAATATATGACACAAAATTTGAGGCGGGCGCTGTATGGAGTGTACATAGTGTATCTGTTTGGCCGGGAGTTCGCTCCTCTCCCTACCTCATCTCTGACCATTAAAAGATTCTTGCTGACCTTTTGTTGTCCTAAATGACAACTCTGGTCAATCTCTCTTCCGGCCGAAGACTTTCTTGCTCGCAACGTTTAAAGAGTAGTAGTAATCCCTTAGACTCTGTAACAATAAATGACACACCTCTCTGCTTATAAAAAAATATGTCTGCGACCCGCCCTCTGCCCTCCAATACAGGCACAAATCGCCCACTCAATGGCATTCATTCACAGCCAGCTGATAAACCTCCCATCTGCCAAGAAATCGTTTACAATCAACTTCTTTTCTAATAAGAACACTTTTGACTATCACGTCTGACTTTGGGAGGTGAGCGCTCCTAAGACTGTGACCGATTCCTTTCAACTACCATCAATGCATACAGATATTTAACGATAAATACGACTTAAACATCATTGGTTTAAGTGGCACGTAACACAGCGTTTTTTGCTCAAAATCACTTTATTAACAAAGATTCATTTTTAAGTAATTTATCTGCCAATTATTTAAAATATTGATTGGGTTCCCCGTTAAGCTTGTAAATCAGTAGTATCTTCGGTGTGAAAGAACTTTAAATGTATGCAAATTTATGCAAATTACAATATTTCCTGCCTCGTCAATTTTCCTGATTTAAAGATATCCAAAAACTATAACTCCACTTGGGCTTGTTGTTTGCTATAAATGATCCTATTATTCATAAACTAGGTCTCACTTGACTTGCCAGGATAACTATTCCATCTGCAATTAAAACGAAAATGACTGGTTGAAAAATATATATCAAGGGTAATACCAGGGTTTGAGCAAATTAAAACAAGGACTGAAATGTCACGACACACATTGCTTTGTCTGTCGTCCGATGGGTTTTCAACTCTGTTCAATAAACCGGTTGATAATAGCAACACGTTTTAATTTGTGTAATTGCAAAACATTGGCGCGCATTGATTGTACCATCTTACGCACCTCGATGTTTGAATGGACGCAGATATTTCCCGGGTACGTGCGTGAACATTTGTTATCATAAAAAAGGCAACAAAGATAGAAAAATAGACACAATAAAAACAAATAACAAGCGAACACAACGGCCCCATCACACTAATGTGGTCACAGAACGTTCGAAGAGGTTTGTAAACCAGACATTGCCTGTTTTGCAGTTTGTAATAAACGATTCTATTGTTCAATTGTAGGTCTCACTTGACTTGCCAGGATAAATATGACATCTGCAATTCGAATAAAATGAGTCACAAAAATATAAATATCAAGGGTGATACCATAGTTAAAGCAAATTAAAACAAGTACTGAAATGTCAGGTCACAATAAAGTATTGCTTTGTCTGTTGTCAGAGGGTTTCCAACTCAATAAACTGGTTGATAATTGCTAAACGTTGTAATATCAGGATTCTACAGTGTCCATGTTACTCGAGTTTTAATTCTAACTTCAAATTGTTTCATGGCTCAGTATTTTGTTTACCAACCTTGGTTAGAAATACCCAGCGGGCTGATAGAGAACATAATTCGGCTGTTCGTGCAAGCTCACTTCCTCTGTGACTCGTGACATTCCTTTATATTAAGCTGATGAATATTTCACTTCAACTACAATCAAGCCTCTGTTCTCAATGCATACAGACGTAACACTGAGAATACGACTTAAACCTCACCTATTCAAGGTGGCGTTGCACGTAATACAGCGATTTTTTTTGCACAATCACTATTTTGCAAAGATTCATTCAAGTTTTTAGTAATTTCCTCGGCCAAAAAAGATTTAAAATATTGGTAGGGTTCACCCTTAAGCTTGTCCAGCAGTTGTACGTAGAGTTAGAAAAAAGTGTAAATTTATGTAACTTTGTACAAACCACCAGGTGTCCTGGCTTCCTCTTTCTCCTTTTCCAATAAGATTAACTTTGAGCCTCTTTGACTAGGTGAAATTTTCTTTAATACTATTTAATAAAACAACTTTTCTTTTTGCAATGAAGTTCTTTCATTTTGATAAGAGGCATTTTGAATTTGCTTATCATGATTTTAATCACCTCCTTATTGAGTGTCAGACTTTCAACACATGCCATTTTAGACTGAAAATAGATAATGCAAAATAGAATAGTAGTTTTTTCTGCATATACTCCTTTTTCAAGTGAAATAATTTATTTCAGAAATAGTATCAAGTTTTGGACTTCAATTGATTTTATCTTTTATATCAAATCAAGGTTTTATACCCCAAATGTATACCCCTTCATCCATCGAGTAAATTGTGGATTGTCTGTTTTTGAAAATATATAGTATGAGGGGGTTACCTTGTCACCTTTGATGAGAAATATTCCTTTGAAAATAGCCGCGTTTTTAAGTGTAACCCACAAATAAGCAAACTTGGAGCGATGGTACTTTTTTAAGTGTGTCCACTCGACGCACTTCGCAAATGTATGAATGGTGCGTACGTGCACATATATTTGTCATCATGAAAACCAGGCAATTTAGACAGAAAAACAGACACAATGAAAACAAATAACAAGCGAACTCAACGGCCATAACACACTTTTACTGGACACAGAACATTCGAAGAGGATTTTGATCCAGACACTGTTTGTTATGCAGTTTGTTATAAATGATACTATTGTTCATAAATAAGGTGTCACTTGACTTGGCAGGGTAAATATTTCATCTGCATTTAAATAGAAAATGACTCATTGAAATAACATATATCAAGGGTAATACTAGAGTTTAAGCAAATTAAAACAAGTACTGAAATATCACGACACAGCAAGAATTTATGCTTTTTGTCAGTCGTCACAGAGTTTTCAACTCAATAAACAGGTTGATAATTGCAAATCGTTAACACGATTGGAACTAATTTGAGAAAATTGGATCTTCATATTTTTCAAATTTATCGAAAGTGTTAGGTGTCCTATAGCTGAATGTTGCAATATTACAAATTACTCATAAAAAATGTGTTACTTAAAAGAAAAGTGGATGGGGTTACATTTGCAGATTAAATCGACACTACTTCACTTTCCAATAATCCCAAATTAGTTCCAATCGTGTTTGTTGTAATTTCATGATTGTACAGCGTCAATGTTTCTTGGGTTTTTTATTTATAATTCTAAGTTCCGAATGTTTCGTGGCTACTGTACGCTCAGTTACCTAAAATAACACTACATCCTTATTGCATGATCAAACATGCAGCCATGCCTATTGAGAACGACACCATGATTCCGAACGAAAGCAGAGGGGGTGATGTTAAGTTTACCAATTCTAAATCTGGTCAGTTCTGCTACATTGTATTTTTGAGAGTAATGAAAATTGAACAACTTCAGTCTTGTTATCGTTCAGCATCAGTGAGTGAGTTTTAAGCTAATCAACATTACTTTCCAAAATATGACTTACGTCATGAGTAACCAATGGAATGATTGCATGGATGAGTGCAAACTAATTTGATACTATAAAACAAGTACATAGAATTGAAACTTTCATAACAACTGTTGTCTACAAGGGAGGTAGAGAAACTGGACAAATTGATGCGCTGAACGTGAGTATGAGTAACTTCATTCGACAGAGGAAACTTCCTTACCCTATCATATTTTTGCCACATTATGTTTTCAGCGCTTCATTCCGTTTTTCATTTTTTTCTGTCGGTCATTTCAGGACATTACAGAAAATACACACTTGTATCTCAGCGTGATGCAGATACCGACACAGTGTTTTCGAGTCCACGACTAAACAGCGGGTCGCGTCGCTGTTGCAGTACTGATCAAATTGTATGCATGCACATTTAACCTAGAAGCTGGCTCCCCGAACGTTCAGCAATTTGGGGGAAAGTTGTGTACTTTACAGGGCGTCTATCTATTTGTTGTTTTCGTCACTCCTTCTGAATAATTGTTTTGTCCCTGATTTTCGATGCAGCATCCCCAAACTCTGATTTCAGGGAGAAACAAATGACACAGGATTCTATGCTAAAAACATCAATAAAATCCTCCCTGATAAAATTGGTCCGTCCCTCACACCACCCTATTTTCCAACCCCGGGGATTGCTTAAAACGTTTGTCAAATAGAAACTATAGCCGATTTTTACGCTGTCCTTTTTACTGCGGTTTTTTCTATACAGTATGTGAATACATACAGTCATGTTTCTATTGCGCAAATAAAATTCTTCCCATTTTCAAAACCACACGACATCTTCGGACCAATGAGATTGGTATGTATCTGTGTATATATAAATAGAGAATAGCTGAGTTGAGTAAGGGAAATTTTAAGTACTACAAGTGCATGGTCGCTCCCTCCCCGATCAAGTCCACTAAACTCTGATGCAGAGACACATGAAGAGCCGGTGGCTCCGTAAACTGTCAAACTGCATTTCATGCCTAATCTGGATGGCATTTATGAGTGCAGTCAGGGTGATATTACGATTTCAGGTTTTGCGAGTGGTCACTCAGCCACTCCCTCGATTGTGTTGCGGAATATAGTCAACATGCAGTGGCTCTCCACTGATCGCGTACATCTTCGCCACAGTACAAGTGACTGGTTGGTGAACATTTAAGACACATGCTTTCATAAAGAGGGTAGGATCACAGCAAGTACGCAGCATATGGCGATGTAGCATGGATGTAAATATACAGCGTGCCCGGAGAGCGTACTCTCTGCGGCTGTAGCGGTGCTCTCACTGGAGCGGATGTGCGCTATTGTGCCCTCAGTTTCGGAGCAGATATAACGCATATCATTGTACTTAAACTCGAAGCTTTCACTTAAAGTAATATGCGAACCCATGAGTTGTACCACACGAGGCTAGATATGCATTTACTCTAGTCAGACCTCTCGTAATCTTTTATAAATAATTTTTACATAACATTCGAAGCGCACTTGAAGTTGCCAACAAGTTTTTTGCTGTCTAACAAAAGGATGTTACGGTGGTCACATAGGCAAATCGGTCTAAAGGTTGAAAAATGGAAATCAATGATTTTGAAGATAATCTCAAACGCATACAAAAGATTAAAACAAAGTCAAAATCAAAACAACAATGAATTACATTTTGAAAACCAAACTAAATAAATTGATTTTTGAAAACAAGAATCATGATAAAACACTTAAGATGAAATTTGAATTAAAAATTCAAACAAAATGAAAACAAAAATAATAATGAAAAATTAAGGAAAATTAATTTATGATCCAAAAGTAAATTATGATTGAATACTTTTTAATATTAAAATAGAAATGAAGGCTAAATGGAAAGGAAAACTCAACCTCATGATATTGAGTAACTCTTTGCAAAAATGATTTGATGAGCCTCCTCGGCAACTGTAGTAATATTATTTACTATCTTAGAGTATCGTTATCTCTTTGTATTCTCTTTTTGTTAGAAACACATCACAACATGATGATGGTTTTGCTCCTACTACTGCTTGGATGCCTGTCACTTTGTCAAGCCAGGGTTATTGGAGGTATTGGAAATATCATGTTTTCAGTAAATAGTCATTTTGTATGGCATATTCTGAGAGAGAGAGAGAGAGAGAGAGAGAGAGAGAGAGAGAGAGAGAGAGAGAGAGAGAGAGAGAGAGAGAGAGAGAGAGGGGGGGGGGGGAGAGAGAGAGAGAGAGAGAGAGAGAGAGAGAGAGAGAGAGAGAGAGAGAGAGAGAGATTGCTGTAGGTACATACTGAGAGATTATGTTTTGAATAAGAATTATTCTTTAATATTCAGAGTGAAGGGATAGACATTTACTTTGATGCAAAACTTAATGTCGATACTACAATACACTGTCAAATACTGAATAAGCTTTGCAGGAAGAAACTTGATGATCATCCGTTGTGCTGTTTTACAGAAATACATGCGGATACGCTGACAGTGAAGACACCAGATCCGACCACTGGCCGATACGTTGTAGGTGTGGCAACGACGATCACCTTCGATTTGTCGTACACTGTATCTGGATCGGTTACTGACACCAAAGTGAAAGTGTATTTCAGCAGTGCAGACGGAAACACCAAATCAACAGAGGTATTCTTTGGTCTCGGGGACACTATACTTCTGACGGAACCTTCAGTGGTCTTTCAGCGACGTTGACGATAGACGCAGCAAACTGTGCAGCCTACACAAGACTGTCTGTCGAAATTAAAGCTAATGGTAACAGTGACGACACCTACAGTGAAGCACATGTTGAATTCGGCTCTGGTGCTGACAAAGCTGGTATCAAGGTGTGTGCAGGTAAGACTTGCAGAATATTGGCAACAATCGTATACGATGATGTCGAACAACGAAGATTTCATGGGATTATATGTTGATCACGTGAAAACTCTTTGCACTTTTTATGTTGGATGTGGAGAGATAAAACATTTTAGCTGATTGAGAAAACACCCACGAGATCTTTGATTTATTAACCGGGCAATTACTTTCATTTCTGAATGAGTAAACGAGTAAACTGAGTAAACGTGTCATCACCAATGAGATATGTAAATAAATTAGAGTGCACTTTCATTCAGAAATTCAATGGAATCGAAATGCTGATACACCGTCGGACATCTTTACCAATAATATCAACAGATTCTCAGCAAAGTGGAGTTGTCAATTATTGTCTAACACCAATTTGTGATGACACCTTAGTAAATGAGGCAACGGCGGGCAGCGGCACTATCACTCTGAATTATCAATTCATATAGCACATTTCGATAATATTTCAGTATATTAAATCTCATTTTTCGTTTCAGTGGTTAGCGTCGTTGACAGTTCGTTCAAAGTCACAAACCCCGAACCGGTCGATATCACCTACATTGCCGAGGAGGAAACAACGATTACGTTTAGTCTTGCGGTTATCGCTGCTCACGCCGATGCGTCTGTTGCTGGAGTTAACGTATACTTCACGAACGACGAAGGTGGGCAGGACCGAGTTGGTATCTGAGGCTGTTGCTGCTGGTGGTGATGCTCCAACAAACGCCAATCCGTTGGTGGTATATCACGATAAAGATGAGATCTACATCACTGGTTGTGAAGCAACTCTGAAGTTAGACGAAGCCAACTGCGCATCTTACACTCATCTGTGTACATCACTGTCGGCCGTTGGTGGCTTCGGTGACGATGAGTGTATTGAATTTGGAATCAATGAGGATCAAGCTGGACAAAAGGAATGCCCGGGTGGTGAGTTCAATCTGTCTGGCCATCTTTAGCAATAAGATCAATAGGTTCGCACTTTTCTACGTCCCAGTGACTGGGGATATGGTCCCACGGTTTCCAGCATGCAAATATTCTCACTCGTCAATTTCTTCGACCAGCAACAAAATCCGAACTTCAATCGCTAGACTCTAGCTCAGACTGTTGTCGACTACCGACAAAGTCCACAGTAAAGTATTTAGGCGCCAGATGGGTTTACTCACTTTCTATAGTGCTTTACACAGCAAGAGAAATTTTGCCCCTATGACAGGCCCAGGACAGACCCTGACACAACCCTGCGGTACAGGTCTGTGTCAGTAAAGACTTTCCATTGCTGTGAAAGGGCTGATGTGAAGGTCTGTATCCAGGGGTGTGGGACAAGACTGTGTAGAGATTCGTGGACATGAACCTGGGACGGGGTCTGAAATTTCTTCATATCTCAGCATTCTATATACAGGACTGTACCTAACAATGCCAATGACACTTATTTTGATGGCAAAATTGATGTCGATACTATGATACACTCAAATACAGAAAAAGCTTTGCAGGTACGAACTTGATAAAGATCAACCCTTGTGCTGTTTTACAGAAATGCGTGCGGGAACACTGACAGTGAAAACACCAGATCCGACCACTGGCCGATACGTTGTTGATATGGCAACGGATATCGCCTTCGATTTGACATACACTGCATCAGGACAGGTTACTATTACCGCAGTGAAAGTGTATTTCAGCAGTGCAAACGGGAACATCAAAACAACAGAGGTAACTGCGGCCAATGTTCCCGCGGGCGTTATATCTTCTGCCGGAGTCTTCAATGATATTTCAGCGGCGTTGACGATAGACGCAGAAAACTGTGCAACTTACACAAGACTGTATGCAAAAATTGAAGCTACTGATGACAATGACAAAACCAACAATGAAGCTTATGTTGAATTCGGCTCTGGTGCTGACAGAGCCGGTATCAAGGTGTGTGCAGGTAAGTTTGCAGAACGATGTGCAAACGATCGTATACGATGACGTCAAACAACGAAATACTTCATGGGATTATATGTTGATCACATACACAGTCTTTGTACATTTTGTTGGATGTGGAGAGATAAAACATTATAGCTGATTGAGAAGTCACTCACGAGATCTTTGTTTTATTAACCGGGGCCATTAATTTCATTTCACTGAGTAAACGGGCCATAACGAATAAGATATGCAATAAATTAGAGAGTACTTTCATTCAAAAATTCAATGGAGTTGAAATGCTAATACACTGTCGGACATCTTTACCAATAAGATCAACAGATTCTCAGTAACGTGGAGTTGTCAATCATTGTCTTACGCTAATTTGTAATGGCACCTTAGCAAATGAGGCATCGGCGGGCAGCAGACCGTACATGTACTTAACGGTCCACAGTCACTCTGAATTATCAAAATCATTTAGGACATTGCAAGAATATTCATGAAGAAAATAAAAGGACAACATTGAAAAGTGTTGTCTCATTCTAGGGAGTGTGGTGGTTTCAAAAATAGATCTAAAACTCGTTCGGGGTGAGTGAGCCCAAAAAGGTCTGTTCGATGGCACGCAGAAGAGCTTATTTTACGGCCACAAATATTTATATCGTAAACTGTCCCTGACCTACCTGCCCCGTGCTGTCACTGTCAGGGATACCAACTCGTCTACGTCGTGGGGACTGGGGATATGGTCCCACGGTTTCCTGCAGATGCGAATATTCTCACACGTCAATGTCTTCAAAATACAATCGCTTGACGCTAACTCAGACTGTTGTCGACCGTCCACAAAGTCCACAGTGCGGTATTAAGGCGCTAGATGGGTTTACTCATTTTCTATAGTGCTTTACACAGCAAAAGACACTTTGCGCCTGTATCAGACCCTGTACAGACTCTGACGCACAAAGCGGTATAGGTCTGTGTCAGCAAAGACGAACAATTGCTATGAGGGGGTTGATGTGCAGGTCTGTATCCAGGGCTGTTGGGACTGGACTGTGTACAGTGTTGTGGACACGGACGTGTAACAGGGTCTGAAATTTCTGCCTGTGCCATCACTGTATTTGTAGAACTATACACAGCGATGTGAATACAGACCTGTAACAAGGTCAATATTTCTTTCAATTGCACACAATAATGCCTGTATTCATTTCTGTCATCAATATTGGCCCATTTTTCTGAAAAATCTGACACATACTCAGACCCTGTAACAGGCTCTGTATATTCTACACCGACACATCAGCGTTTGTACACCAGTTTTTTGCTCACGTGTTGACACACGTGAGCATATGTCGCAGCGATATCTGTCTGTCTGTGTGTGTGTGTGTCTGTCTGTCTGTGGGCTCAATATCTCAAAAACGGCTCATCAGGTCAGAATCAAATCTGGTACATAGATTCAGTTTGCACATGGTAAGAACTGATTAGTTTTTGGTGGGTGTGGCTTGCTTACTTTTTGCTCATTTGCATAATTAATGATTTAAAAAACGGATATACATTGAGAACGATTGCACGCAATTTGATGAGATTTGCTACAAATGTTGATCACATCAAGATATATCAGCTGTGAAAGTTATTAAAGGATGATGTGAAAGATAATTACTAATTTGCATATTTAATGAAATTTCCTAATTAGGCGTATACATCTGAATTTACTTGATCAAATTGACAAAACTTGGTATGCATATTGAGGATACTATGATTAAACATTATTGAAAGTCATTAAGAATTTTTACTTCATCCAAATCCTAATTTGCATATTTAATTACCTTTTGAAAGTAAGGATATATATTTGAATTTACAAGACCAAAATTGATGAAACTTGCTATGTACATTAAAGATACTATGATAGAACATTATTAAATGTCATTAAGCATTTTACTTCAGCCAATGCCTAATTTGCATATTTTATGAACTTTCCTAATTAGGGGTATTTATCTAAATTGACGAGACCAAAGTTGACGAAACTGGCTATGTACATTAAAGATACTATGATAGAACATTATTGAAAGTCATTAAGCATTTGAACTTTAGCCAATTCCTTATTTGCATATTTAATGAACTTTCATAATCAGAGATATTTATCTGTATTGACTAGACCAAAGTTGACGAAACTTGCTATGTACATTAAAGATACTATGATACGACGTTACTGAAAGTCATTTAGCATTTTACTTCATCCAGCTCCTAATTTGAATATTTAATGAATTTTTGAAATTAGGGATATACTATATATTTGAATTTACATGACCAAAATTGATGAAACTTTCTATGTACATTAAAGATACTATTATGTAGGCTAACATTATTGAAAGGCGTTAAGCATTTTTGCTTCAGCCAATTCCTAATTTGTGTATTTAATGAACTTTCCTAATTAGGGATATATACTTGGATTTATTTGATCAAAGTTGGCATAACATGCTATGTATATTGATGATTATACCAGGTTATACCAATATTGAAAGTCATTTCGCAATTAAGTTTTCATGTCAGCTAATTAATAGTTTGCATATGTAATGAACTTTCAAAGTTTGGAATATATAGTTTGAAGGACTTGACCAAAGGCAATTACACTTGCTATATAAAGTGGTGATACAATGACAGCAGTCAAAGAAATTAATTATTTCTATTTCAGCTAATTGCGTATTTTAATACTTAATGACGGATAGAGTTTAATCTGTGATGAATATTATTCATTATGTTGATCATAATACTTTCAATGAAGTTGCAAACATGTGTCAAAGGTTCAAATTTACACATAACTGCAATATACAATGAAACACGTGAGCATTTACAGTTCATATCTGGTTCAGTCAAGTGGTCACAGCATTGCGTACACCATAAGGGCTGTAAAAATGTCCGTCCACAGGGGTAGGGGCGGGGGAAGGGTGTCTTGGTCCCAGTACAGGTTCCTTATTGCTATGGTTTATTTCATTTTATACGCTTGACTATGATATGTTTTGCAATAAAGATTTATACTGTCAACCTTTGGTGTCTAGGCCTTATAATAGTACGGGTTTTGTAACGATTTCTTTTTCTCCGTCGCTGTATCACGTTTCCTTGACAATCTTATGGATACGCGAAGTTTCGTCACTGTACGTGGATTATCTGATTCGTTTAATTGCCTAATGTGCCAAAGCAAGTAAGGGTACATTACTAATCTGTGGACACTGTCACCAGATTATCACTGAATTAACATTGACAAAGTCAAGAAGGATTGCGCCAGCAAAGTATAACAGAAGACTGGGGGAGAGACAGACAGACAGACAGACAGACAGACAGACAGACAGACAGACAGACAGACAGGGACAGAGAGAGAGACAGACAGAGACAGACAGACAGAGAAATACTTCAGAGAGATACTGAGAGAAATTGCTGTGGGTACATAATGTTACATGAATGTTTTGAATAAGAATTATCCTTTAATATTCAGAGCGACGGGAAGTACATTTACTTTGATGCAAAAATTAATGTCTACATACGATACACTGTCAAATACTGAATAAGCTTTGCAGGGAAGAACTTGATGATCATTCGTTGTGCTGTTTTACAGAAATACATGCGGATACGCTGACAGTGAAGACACCAGATCCGACCACTGGCCGATACGTTGTAGGTGTGGCAACGACGATCACCTTCGATTTGTCGTACACTGTATCTGGATCGGTTACTGACACCAAAGTGAAAGTGTATTTCAGCAGTGCAGACGGAAACACCGAATCAAATGAGGTAACTGCGGGCTATGTTCTCAGGAACGCTATAACTTCTGACGGAACCTTCAGTGATCTTTCAGCGACGTTGACGATAGACGCAGCAAACTGTGCAGCCTACACAAGACTGTGTGCGAAAATTAAAGTTATTGATGGCAGTGACGACGCCTACAATGAAGCGTGTGTTGAATTCGGCTCTGGCGCTGACAAAGCCGGTATCAAGGTGTGTGCAGGTAAGGCTTGCAGAATTATGGGCAAAACAAACGTATACGGTGACGTCAAAAAACGAAGAATTTCATGAGATTATATGTTGATCACGTGAACAGTCTTTGTACTTTTGCTGGATTCGACATGGAGAGATAAAACATTTTAGCTGATTGAGAAAACACTCACGAGATCTTTGTTTTATTATACCGGGGCCATTACTTTCATTTCACTGAGTAAACGGGTCATCACCAATAAGATATGCAAATAAATTAGGCAGTACTTTCATTCAAAAATTCAATGGAGTTGAAATGCTGATACACCGTCGGACATATTTACAAATAAGGCCAGGAAGAAAAAATAAATTGTTCATCGGAATCGCCGCTTCTACTTTGGCATATTTGGAAATTTTTTTTTTTTTGATCTAGGCAAATTCTTACTTCCGCATTACAAATATTTTTAGTACAACCGCTGGTGGCGCCCTACACTTTGTCGGGTTTTCGCGGGCACGGGATTTTGAATGTGTTTGGACTTTAATAGTTGACCGCCAACATGTTGTTGTGACGTCTGAATTTGACGAATCACGGCGCAAAGTGGGTCGATTTGGCCAGAAATTACCTTGTTTTGTAAAGGTTAGTACATGTCACATCATGAGTATTAATTTGATCGCCAACATTCGACGTGATGGCCAACAGTTAGTTCCAAAGACGCTATTCAGTGTTTGTCCTGATATTACGTTCAGCGATTTGTTCAACAAGATCGTGACAGCAGATGGACGGTGCATCCTATTGAATGAAAATTGCATCGAAAGTATAAAAATTTACGGCAATGACAATACACATGGTTGCGTCGATGTTAAAGTATCAGTTGAAGCTTGCTGTTTCTATTGTGGAGTACAAGACAGCCTTCTGAATGATGACTATATAACTTCACTCCGATCACAGTACAGTGTTGTTAGACCATTGTGTAAAATGTGTAGAGACAGTGGTAAAGAGGCCAAAACATGGGGTCAAAGTAAAATGAAAAAACTCAGATGCTAGGTCCCACCAGGACAATATTAAAGGACAATACTGAATTGTTGGATTTCAGTGATTTGCTGTACATTTCAGTTTATTCTGAGAGAATGTTGAAATACTCAGAATATGTTGTGCAAACACTATGTTATTGTTGGGATATAGTATTGAATTCAGTTACCAGTATCAGTGTTTCTTGTTTGAGATATTGCTGGTAAAAAGGAAAACAATTATCTTGCCTTGTCTGCATCTGTGCAAAAATGCCAGAGAACCGCGTTTACCTTCGGCCTAAAAAAAAATAAAAAAATTTCGCTCGCCGCTTCTGGAACTTGGTCCAAAAAATCCGATGAACAAGATTTTTTTTCTCTGGCCTAAGATCAAGATTCTCAGTAAAGTGGGGAGTTGTCAATCATTGTCTTACGCTAATTTGTAATGGCACCTTAGCAAATGAGGCATCGGCGGGCAGCAGACCGTACATGTACTTAACGGTCCACAGTCACTCTGAATTATCAAAATCATTTAGGACATTGTAAGAATATTCATGAAGAAAATAAAAGGACAACATTGAAAAAGTGTTTCTCATTCTAGGGAGTGTGGTGGTTTCCAAAATAGATCTAAAACCTCATTCTGGGTGAGTGAGCCCAAAAAGGTCTGCATGATGGCACGTAGAAGAGCTTATTTTACGGCCACAAATATTTATATCGTACACTGTCCCTGACCTACCTGCCCCGTGCTGTCAATGTCAGGGATACCGACTCGTCTACGTCCTTGGAAGTGGGAATATGGTCCACCAGTTTCCTGCCGATACAAACATTCTCACTCGTCCATTTCTTCAAACTTAAATCGCTTTAAGACTCAATCGCTAACTGTTGTTGACTGCCGACAAAGTCAACAGCGCGGGGTTCAAGCGCGGTAGCTGTCCTAGCTTTATTATAGTGCTTTACATGATGGCGTCCGTCGAATGGCGTGAATCTGTGCATCGGATGTAGCTTTTGTGCAGATCATACGGTTACAGATACAGACGTTTTATTTGCTCGATTGAAATAAAATGTAGTAAGCTTACCGTGTTCACTTTCTCAGGACAACGACCGCACTGGGTCGTATATGTATGGTACGACTTTGATATACGACCTTACTCAACTCCGTCGTTGGAGTTAGGTGCGGAATTGTGCCTTTTCCTTAAAGCAATTTCTAAACAGCGTGTATTCCCTATGAGATCTAACCTATCTTAATGATAAATACAGCAAAAAGCCCGATAATTATCGCTTTCTGAATAGCGTTCTAAATTTAGAAATTATCTGAAGTTAGAAAGTCGGGCTTGAATTTCATGCGCTTCTTTCTAAACCAGCTAATTTATAAATTTAGAACGCTATTTACAAAGTGATAATTATCGTTACGGTAATTATCCGATATATCGTAAGAAGAGTTTTTTCACAACTATTTGTATATTTAGAACGCTATTTGGAAAGCGATAATTATCGTTTTTACCTGATTTATCACCGTAAAAGAAAATGGAGGAACGTTCTAAACTTCAGCTAATTTAGAAAGTTTAGAACGATATTATGATCAACCTAATTGTAGCTAAACTTTCTAAGTCTAGTTTTAGTTTTAGACAATTCTAATTTAGCTTTCTAACTTCTTGCTAAACTTTCAAAAAACGATAAAACACAATTCCGCACCTTAATGGAAGGGCTACTGCTTATCGGTTATTGAAAATAGCTATAGCGTTTATGACTTGAAATTTCCTTTAAAATGCTTTCAATTGTTTAAAAATGTATCGCATTGCTATTGTTGTTGACTTAACAACAATTCTATAAACAAAACAATTGAAATTCTTTGATAGCAGCACCATATGAACGGTTTTGATGGCTTCGTGCTTGAAAAAAATCCAGGCTGAGTCGGTAACGTTGAACATGGGTAATACGTCTTGTTAAACGTCACTGTGTTCGCGATTCAGGTTTATTTCTATTTGGAGGAAATATTTATGAAAATTTCAGTGCAATGCCTACATTAAATATTAAAATTTTCGTTCTATCAGTCTGCATGTCAGCCACAGAGGTATCAGTACCTCCATGTTATGACAAAGACAATAAAATTGCTGTGCGCCCTCTAAGCCCCTTTCTTCAAAATTTCATGTTCGCTGTAATATCTTTTCACAGATGTAGGAGCGAGGACGTTGACTTTGAAAACCCCAAATCCTGCCACAAGTGGTTTCCCCTTTGCGACAGCAACAGTGTCGACCTTTGACCTGGCTTACACAGTGATTGGGACCGGAGGTACTGTTACTGGCATCACGGTGTACTTCAGCGACGCGAACGGCAGCAAAACGTCCGATGAAGTGACCGCTGGCGGCAACAATGCACCGAGTGGCGCTGTCACTGCGGAGGGAACATGGGAAGGTCTCACCACAACTCTAAATTTAGACGCCACCAACTGTGAAGCTTCCACTAAACTTTGTGCTTCAATAAAAGTAACTGATGACGACAGCAGCAACAACGAGGTTTGCATCGAATTTGGAAAAGATGCTGCCAAAGCCGGTGAAAAGCCCTGTTGCCCAGGTACAGATACAGCGAAGTCACTCTTCCTTGTAATATACAGTTATCACTAAAATTTCGGGCATCCTGAAAAATGTAAATGTCGACTCAAACCATGAAATCAATGTAGTCGAAATTGAACAGAATACTTAATCTGTCACGAGCATGTCCCTGTTTGGAGAAAATGCAATGTCTCTAAAAATTGTTTAAGCCTGGTAATTAATGACTTATCTTAGCCACCCAGTCAATACACCAAAGACGCAAGGCCTGAACATCGCCTCGCGTTCGTTTGTACAAGGACATTACGTCGTCAACAAAAACACTCATCAAAACATGGACAGTTCTTTCAAACTTACACGCTCTCCACGCACTCTCTCTTTCATCTTTCACATGTATGTTTCATGAATTATGAGTATACATTGAGGATTTCCCTTCTACTTCAATTGGTGCCACAGCTGACTGTAGATATCCCGGACCAGCACCGACGACTAATGGTCAGAAAAGTGGCACAGATTACACTCACAGCTCAACCGCAACGTACACGAATGACGGCGCCTTTACTTTGAGTAGTGCCGGTGCTTCAACCTATGGTAACAGGGAGTGGAACCACGATGTACCTACGTGTACTGGTAGGTGATCAATGCAGATCAGCTCTTTATTACGCATATTTGCTGAGATGCAGACCGTCGGACACCTAGGGTGGACCTTGAGTCTTTTGAAAGGATTTTGAGAGGTGAAAAAAATTGCAATGTAGAGTCAAATCAGTTGTACTCTTATACAAAATCTTCAAAGGGCTTTAGAATAAAAATATTTGAGTTTTGGCAACATGGAATATATATAAGAAAAACACTGAGATTCCCGATTCCTACTAGCCCTCCACAGATTTCATGTTGTATCCTTTGCCAAGAAAACACTATTCATGCCATCTTCCCATTTCGTTGTAAAGTTAAATTTGTGTAGTCATCCTCTGTACGTTGGTCGTCATATATTAACCATCAATGTCCCAGGCTGGTTACTCCATATGTATTTCCATCCTGTAATTGTATATGCATCTTTGTTTGAGGTGTTTAAATCGTCCATTCCCTCTCTCTTCACCTTCCTTTACTTTCCTACCCTGTTTCCTTTAAGTTGTCCATCTGTTTTACTCGAGACAAGGAATACGCACACAAATGTATGAACAAATGCTGCGTCATGAGAGACTATGCGCTCGAATGCAGACAGATGTAGAATTAGATGCGTCTGGGTTTGCTCGTGGTTACCTGCGTCTACAGTTTTGTTTTGAATTAGTATGTTTATGATGTGGTTTGACCATACGAGGGTGACAGAAAGATAATGTATATGAAGACACAAACTCAGATCAAAGAATACACTTGTTGATATTTTCATTAGGGAATGAATACATTTTCTTTGCTATTACCTTGCACAGATGATTCAAGAGGTGGAATTCCGAAGTTGGACATCTTCATTGCATTCATGGTTATTTCAAGAATATTGTTTCACATTTAAATGAGGTGGACAGGATAACAGTGGTGATAGGTAAGTGTGCAAAAGTTACCATGGTATTTCATAAATTTGTTTTGAAATTAAAGACTAAACTAATCTGAGAAAGTATTACTAAAAAACTAGAATTGCCGATGAAATATACTGAGTAAAGATATGTGGCATTTTCCCAGTTTCCTTATATTGCAAGTTGGCATCAACCTAGAATACCCTAAAGAATATGATAGACAGACAGACAGACAGACAGACAGACAGACAGACAGACAGACAGATAGATAGATAGATAGATAGATAGATAGATAGATAGATAGATAGATAGATAGATAGATAGATAGATAGATAGATAGATAGATAGATAGATGTACTCTATTCCCACCGTTTTATTTAGTAGTAAACACTGAATCACAATCTGACCTGGTCTAAAAGGGCATAGGTTTGAGTGTAATACTGATCATCTAGGTATCGCGATATCATACGGCGATGCTGGTTTGTAACGCATTCTCATATAAACCTTCTCATTGTCATTTTCCGTTTCTTCATTTTCAGATAAATGGGCGCCAAGGCCACCAATCCGGGTGATCTGCAAGTTTTCAAATCAGTTCACAATGATTATTTGTTGAACCTAATAGTCTGAAACCGTCCTTTAAAATTAATGCCCACATGCTGTATAGACCACGAAGCTCCTCAATCGATCTGCGGGACGTGTTTACTGGGACAGTGCTAAATTGTCGGTTGTTGGAAACTAAACAACACTTTGCCCAGGTAACTAACAACTTGCAACAACTTTGACGAAACGGGGTTAAGGATGTACGATCGGAAAAAGTAAAAGTAATGTCAATTTTTTCAAATGGGGATTTTTGAATACTACATATTATGTGAATAGTCCAAAACAAGGGAAAAAAGATGGGGTCACCGCGCTTGTTTTTTTACAAAATGACATTAAAAATTCACGGTTTTTCACAAGATCACTAACAATCACTAAAACAGGTCATCATTTTGATATTTATATCATGATTGCATTTTTCACGTTTTCACTGTAAAAGATAAAGAACTTATAAACCTAAGCTACTTTGAAGAATTTATTTACATTAAAATTGAGTTACAAAGTCATGATATTTATTTTTTACCCAATTGCAACAAATATGCCCAAACTTTTAGGAATGGGAGAGGGTAATTATTAATTATTAATAGTTACTACTAATGTCAATTTTCTCAAACTTTGCTAAATGATAGCTCTTTTTGTGAATTTTTCAAAACCACATTTTGTTTAGTAGGTCACCGAGCTCGATTTTTCACAATTTTGCAAAATGTAACTAGGATTAATAGGTTCTGGCGATAAACCATGCTCTCCCGGGTTCGTCGCGCGGGGCGCTCTTCAAATGCAGACCTGCAGTGGCTACCTGCAGTGGTCTTGTCCAGGCATGGTCATGATTCAAGCCTACCTGTAAACTTTAATGAGAGGGAAATGACAGAACAAAGCAAAGACTTTTAGGTTCTTCTACTTTTTAGAGTCTATATATTAATACAGCATACAAAAAATCACGTAATATTTATTGCCGTGACGCTTATCGGTGGGGATTAGGTTGACTTCGCTGCAGGCTAAGTTGTCACACACTACGTGGAGCCAGGAGCCGAGGCCGTGAACTTGGCGTTTCCCCAATACACGATGACAATCGTAAAGGCAAGCCCGCAACTGACACAAGTGTCAAGATTTTCGGCTAGTACACTCAAATCGACAATGCGACGGCCATTCTTCCATTCTCCGGTAGGTCTACTAGCGACACTATCATTGGGATTATAACCACGACCTCCTCTTGTATAGCGAATCAGACGTCAAACTTCTGACTTACGCTGTACAGGCTACGGTCATGTTGCATTTTTTTATCTCTTTGCTGAATTCTCGTACCTTCCAGCGTGTTTTGAGGGCACGCTGAACATTTTCTCGGCGCGATTTTCCTTTACCTGCAGACGACATTTTGTACAACGCAAAAACGTTCGGAACGTCACTATGCGCGCGTGGTTACTATGGATACATTTCTGCGCGAAAATCGGCGCAGTACGCTTATATTTTTCCGATCGTACATCCTTAAATGCTGGTTTCTTAATCTCATTAATTTTGTTGCTATGTTCTCAACATTAGGAGATGAGAAAACCTATAAGCAACATTTTTGCATCTTTCACGTGCCTTTGTCATGTACACATAAGATGATCGGTAAAATCAACCGAACCGTATCATAAATGGAAACGATTTGTATTTTTAAAGTAGTTTTCGTATTAACTTCGTGTGAAACCCTTTTTGACGCTGGTGTACTGCAATATGTGCTACCTAAGTCCTACCTCTCATGATGCAGTCTTCACAACCAAAGCACAGTTATCTCACTATACTTGCGTCACATCCGGCTGTTAAAAATGTACTCAATTTTATTAACCATTGAATGCGAAAACCAGGCTGTTACTTACGACAAAATCTTTAAAGATATCACTTTTAAATGACAAAATATGTTCGCAAGCAACCTATTCCGACGTGCTGTAACAGATTTCAGGTGGTGGAATATTTTTTTTCGACATCGGCAGTCTGTTCTGTTTCGGTGACATTGTGTTTTAGAGTACAGTGCATGACGCTAGGGCGACTGTTGTGTTACTATGACGATGCTATGGACGACATGAAAAACAAATTATCAAAACATGTATTTCTCGAAAATCTCCGTACCAGAGTTCGATACACATACCAAGGAAAATTTAAATGCAGAATTGTGAAAATAAGTTTTCTCTTGCCATTGTTTATGCATGCTGAGTGTACCAGTGAATGTTGACATATTCATATGGCTGTAGACTTAGGTAGACAGGGATTTCCCTTCTTTTCATTGAAATACAGTACGATGCATGTGAATCAATGCATATTCATTTTTTATGATATCAGAACTTTAAAATTGAAAGAGATGGAAAAGAGGTCAGTCTCGATTAAGTAGAGAATGTATCATGGTAGCTTGTTCCTGGAATGTTTCAAATATAACTTGCACTTCTCAAAGTAAAATGTAATGTTTGATGTCTTTTTCTAATCTTCAACGTCGTTTTCTGGTTCGTGATTGCACAAGCATACTATCGAGTGTCTTTTTCTGTGTTGTTGTACTTGTCTGTCAATCATTCTCAGGGTTAGGTTTTTATTAATAATGCATAGACCTGTTAAAGTACGGTGGGAATTTTGTTAATCACACACAAACACACCTGCACTCATTTTCAAAGCCATAGTAAGTACTGTGGACATGATATCATGTAAATTATGGTAAATATCCATCAGGTGCCATATTAATCCAGAGTAAGATGAGTTCGTTGTACATAAATGTAGAGCCATATCCCCTGTCTTCCCAGCTATCTCTAAGTTTGTCAATGGTTTGGAAAAATTCATGGGTGAGGCGGAGCGATCGTTCTTTGGAGATGCATCATTTACAAGACTTTCAATGAGGAAATTCCCATTACCAAACATCATTTAAACATCAAGTGAAACCCATGTACTTGGTACGATAAACAGGTTGCTATCATCAGATGAATTAAAAAACAACCATAATATATAGTTATTAAGTCAGTTTAGTGAACACCTAAAGTCCATTTCTCTCTGTTTGGTAGCAAAACTAACCTTTTTCTCGGTACAATGCATGTGAATTTATGTTAACCCTACTGATAGAAAATCGGCCAGTCGACAATGAACGTGTGAAATCTGCAGTAATTTCGACGTGAACGCTAAAATATCATTATTTACAGCGTAGCAATTGCAGAGACGCGATGACATGAAAATTTCTTCGTTCAAATTCACAGTAAAGCAGTTTGAGGCCTAATTTGTCTTACCTCTGCTTGTTTCATGCAAGGATGAGATACTCGTAAACGACCTCGATTACGCAGCCAGAATTCATTATGCTAGGAGGTCACAAACTGTTGTCTGACAAACTGTGCAGACGACAGTAAAATGTCCCTTTGTTTTGACATTTTTGTTGCCTCCTGATGCGTAAATAAAAAGCAAAATTCAATATTCCTTGTGTACGTGGAGCTACCCAATAGCGGAGTTACACTCTGTACATTCAAACATAATATTTACTCATCAATAATAGTTGACCAGGATCGTATCGTCATTTGCATGGGAGGCACTTTTTTATTTTGAGTAAAATGGGAGGAAGGATCGTAAATTAAGCTGCAGAAGCAGTTCTGCATGGCATGTTGTACTCCGTGTCATGACCCCAAAGGTGAAAGGTCTGTAATTGATTTGTGCACAATTATCACATTATGCAAAACCGTGAAATCACATGGCTCAGTACCCTCTTGACTGATGAACTTCAGGTGAAGAAAACACTTCACCAGTATAGCGCAATCGGTTGTACTGCGGCTAGGGTACACTTGCGGCAGATAAGAGAGCAAACTGGTTAAAAATCCTACGAAAGTTCTACCACTGCATAGTCTTGTGTTTTTCAGAAAACCTATCGTATCGCTCTTGTGGGCACGGCAGAGACTGTAATAATTGTCTATGAATAAATAATGTCTAACCTCGACAATTATATACGAAGGGCTGATCTGACTATGCTAGGAACACGAGCAAGGCATGGAAGATGCACCCACTAATGAGTACGACTTCAACTGGACGATAACTTGAAGAAATTGTGCTGATTGACCTGCATAGTGTAAGCACGTACATGTGGTTATTAGGGCAATACGTTTAGCTGGCGGAACCAACACGCGACAAACAAAGTATATGTTTCGCATGACCTGTCTCGCTTTCCAATATTCATTAAATTCTACATCGACATGACATTATAAGGCGTAACAATGCTGTCATTTAAGATCGGGATGAAATCAAAAACCCGAACGGGGATGTCTGAGTATGGTGATTTACCTAGTAAATGTAGATTGTATGGTATATTGCAGATTATACAGAGAATGCGTCCATATCCGAAACAGAGAATTATGCAAAAATGTGTTATGTCCTGTCAATGAATGTATAATTATTTGGCACAGAATCTTTGAGCTCAGTTTTCTAACACTAAGGCATCATAAAGTGATACATTTTGAATATTCATGTAACTTTGTTATGATTAATCAGCTGTGGTGGCGATATATGCCTTCCTGGATGACAGCAGCCAATCCTTGTGTAGAACTGAGACTACCTTTCAAGCTGTGGCGGCGCTGTAACTGAACAGAACAGTGGGTGACCAAGCATATCAAAGGCGCATAAATAATGGCACTGAGTTCAGAACCACGAGATCAGGAGATGCGAAAGATGTAAAGGGTATATCCTTGCACTTTGTTTACTTTGTAGCAATACCTGACCTTTACAATCTTAATAAGCTGTAGTAGGTGTGTGTCACATGGCAGACTTTATATTAATTAAAGAAACGTTTGACATCCTGCCCCATCATTTCTACTTCATATCATGTCGAAATGACTGTACATAAGGAAGTTTTGTAAAAATGCATCGTTGAATCGATTTATGAGCTTCGATGACCGGTAATAAGTGCTTTTGGACATTTGACACAAACACATATCGTGTAGATTAAAATCTGTTCAAGCGTTAAGTGATTCAGACAGACCACACTGTCAGCCTATGGTGGCGCTCTGCTCGCGGCTAACACCACGGTAACACTCGGGGAATCAGAATGACAAAGGCGTATGGAATGGACACTTTGAAGCATTAAGACTCCAAGTCAGGTAACGGTCTGGTCACAATTCAATTTATTGTTGCCTTCGCTTTTTTCCTTATCTCTATTAACTGCAACATGTAATAATATAAATAAATAAATAGTTTTTTTACTATAACCCAAACGGGATTCGAACCCCCACACACTCACGGCAACATCGCCTGACTGCTAGGCCTCACACAAAACCAGTCGGCTACTGTTTCCAACCCAAAAGAGTTGGTCACAGCAACCGACTTAGATGTTACAATCAGAATTTTCAAATTTAAAGTGATGTATAATGAGCGCAATTTTTCCGATGATATCAATAAAACACTACCCTAGTGCATTTAATGTACCAAACTTATGATGTCGTTTTAGTCGAAACTTGAAGTGTACCAGCTTAAATACATTCTTTGGAATCGTCGCATGTACATTGACTGGTGCAAAGCAAATGCTCATCTACTCATATTTTAATATTAATGTGTGTCTGAGGCAAAATGTTCGGGCCGATTTTTTTTAAAAAATTGTAATCAGGGGTATCTCTCCCTGAAAAGATGGGTTTTTTTTGAAAATAATTGCTGTTTGTATCTGCCTACAACCACGGTTTGAAAAAATTTCCCTCCACCTCCATTGCCAAGCACGAAATCTCTCCGCTCCCCGCCCCTTTGAAAAGGATTTCGCGGCTCTTTAGTGACGCAAACGGCAGTGCCGATGACGCCCTCTCGCGCTCAATAAAAGTTCTCGGCACATCACTAGTATAAGAATCACAGTGAATGAGAATGCTACTTCTTTGGCCGTGCACTTTATGGACGCTACAGCGTTTCCATGGTCACAAATATTTGTGTGTATGTGTTTGTTTACATTAGCAACTAGGCAAAGATAACGGATAACAATAGAGATAATGAGAACAAATAGTAATCAAACACATCAGCTCTTTCGGACGTGTACTGTAAAGAACAGCGATCGCGCAAAGAGTCGAACCCGGGTCTATAGCTACATCGCCGCGCACAGTAAACATAGACAAGACCTGTAAATACTAGCACACTATCTCACTCTGTTTATACTCATTGATTTTCTGATTGATCATACAATGGTCTTTCTTGAGCTATGCCAGAATGGAAAAATACTTTTTAATTTAAATATGTGATAAAAAGAACATTGGTTATATTAATATATATTAAAATTACATCACGAGTGGTGCTACTTTAATAACAATTGATTTTAAAGGACAACGAAGTAATGTAATACAATAGTCGTCTTTACGAAATTAAAAATAGACGGATTTCTGTCTTGATTTCTAAACTCAAGTGGGTTTTTCCCCAGGCTGCGAGTGGTTTCTAATAATACTCTTTGAACGATGCATTCAGATTTCAAAACATCCCTTTGAAACTCTCAACTCCACGACATTTTGTATTTGTTGAAAAACATATCTGCAGACGTTTGATATTTAAGGCAAGAAAAGATTCAGACGAAGTGAATTCAGTTGTAAAAATGAGAGGGTATTCATTGGTTGGGCGCCACCAACTTGAACTTGAACATCTTTGCGGCGTTCTATTAGGGTAGAATGTGCCTCGGGGACATATTTCCGCAATCACAAACTTTTACAATTATTTTTCTGATCTATTAGTGAGGGCTCATTTTAAAGGTCTTGGAGTAACAAATATTTTCAGCGTCTTATTTTTCCGAAAGTCGAAAATTTTATTTTTCCCCGTAGAGTTAACTCAGGGATGGCGGCCATTTTGAATTCCAAATATCGGTAAACATGGGTATCTTGTTTCTCTAGAACCACACTTTGCATGGTGACCCTTAATTTTTATTCTTAATTTGGTCAGAGCATGGCTGAAAGTTACATTCGAACACGATTGGAACTATTTGTGATACTTTGACAGTGATGTAATGTCGTGTAAGCTCATCTGCTTTTCTTTTTAAGTTATACACTTGTTTTTATGAGTAGTTTGTAATATTGCGACATTCATCTATAGGGCACCTAACACTTTTGAGAAATTTGAAAGATGTCAAAATCAAATTATCCCAAATTAGTTTTAATCGTGTTATTCGGGAAAGTGTGAGCAATAGTTTAAGTCTTGCACTTTTGAGGCGCATGCAACATTAAAGTCACAGAGTGGAGGCGAGCGTTAATTTCCCACCTACCTGTGTATGTATGAGCGCGAACTTTGGATGACCCAAATGTGTCCTCATGTGACCACGCCACCATGCGACAACTTGACATTATTGTCAAAACAAGCATCGACACGTTCTCTCTATATAGCATAAAATACACCCAAAATGTAGGACTCACTTGCTTGTCGCTGCTCTTTGATAAAATCCATGTACATAAAAAACAAAGTCTGGCGTCTCCAGTGAAGTCGAGAATTCAAATTAAACAGTTTACTGCGGTTTACTGTAAACTCAAAAGAGGAAAACTTGACATCAACTTGACAGGAAGAGCAATTTCAAATATTTAACTTTGCCATGTGCCACGATTGAGGCGTGGCAGGATGAATAAGGAATGATTTTTTTGGGGGGAGTTAGAACTACAACGTACCTAAAAATAGTAGATTACATAGATACGACTTCACGAGCTTCAGCTTTCCAATACAAATTATATTTGAAATGATTCATTTTTCCAAACATATTTTTGCCTCTAACGCCCAGTTGCTCCGACGATCGTACCGTGTACCTCTGAGTTCACATGGAGGCACAAGAACAAACACTTGTAAAAGTAGGTCGGCTATAGTTCGTTTATTCTCTCTCTCTCTCTCTCTCTCTCTCTCTCTCTCTCCTCTCTCTCTCTCTCTCTCTCTCTCTCTCTCTCTCTCATTACAAAATACTTTTCTCTTCTCCTGTCCGATATCGGAGACACTGGGTGACTGTGGATAAAATCAAATGGGGCAATGCCAGGTTAGCGACAGATCGACTCAATATCATTCAGTCGGCAAATACACAAAAAGGATTTACAGACTTGACGCCTGTTATTAAATTCGAATGAGGACCATCGCGGGTCATTATTACGACGATGAGTATATTCACATTGACAACGCTTTATTGCAACTTTATTGCCACTCAACTAGAAAGATCACTCTGCAGTCCAAAATGACGCCAACGTGTCATTTTTGTCGTCTTAGAGTACAAACTTTGCTCTCCTCTGTACGCTACTATATTTTGAACTTAAATACATCGTCAGTCTTAATGCAGACGCCAACAGAGGCATCGAAAACGTAAGTTTTTATCTAGATGTTTGCTTCATATCTGTATGAGCGCCGTTTTTTCGTTTTTTTCTCATTTATCATGCTTGAAATTGCAATAATAGATAAGAAATATTGTATTTTACTCCAACCAGATACATGGATAACACTCGCGCTCTCTTCAGAAATAGTCATAACCGTGGAGGAAATACAACGAATTCGAATCTGAGGGCGCCTTTCAGTCTCCGGTTGTTGTCATAGATACAATACTTAGGGACCATGAAGCAGCTTTGTATGTATCGCTACCTTGCCCAACTTTGACGGAATTCTCCAAAAATTTTTATTAAAAAGCTCGAGTACGTGCAAATTGTTTCATCGTCTCACATGCCGTCCATGGTAAACTCACGGCGGTCGTCGTGCGGACGCTGTCAATATTTGCGGAGCCTTTGATTAAAACTCAAGGGCTACCGATTTCAATCCAACATACCTGTGTATCATGAGAACGAACTTTGGGTGACCCCTCCCCAGTGCGTCCTCAGGTGACCACGCCACCATGATACGGAACGGAAGCATCGAAACATAAGTATATATCGTGTGGGATTGCTGCCGATAATGTAAACCATTTTTTCCTTCTTTTGTTTATGAGCGCTTTTTTGTGGTTTTTGCTGATTTTACTGCAAAGTCCAATCACATACTAGGAGTATCGTCTCCAACCCAAACCAGATACATGAATACCACTCGCGTTCTGATGGTCTGAAAAGAGTTGTGATGTGTTCTTGGAGAACACACAACGTATATTCGTTTGAGGGCGCCGTTCAGTCTCAGGTTGTTGCTATAGATACCGTGATATCAGACCGCAGCTTGTTGCATATCATATAGCCTCGCCTATCTTCAACGGAATTCAATAAGATTTTAATTAAAATCTAGAGGATATGCTAAAGATAGATGACAGTCAAAAATAAATATATTTTCAATCCGCGTAATACAGACCTTACAGTCGAATTATTAATTTGAATTACTGGTAGGGGACACCCTACATCAGTGATACAATAATGTGCGAGTCAAATAGCCAAAACAGTAGACTTAGACACCTGATGCGATGGCTCGCAATCGCTCCATAAGAGTGACTGTGGATAGCTTTACTGCGCAGTCTTCTGTGTCGTCCCTGCACTTGTTATGGTAGGCGGCCTCGGTTAAACCTCAATGTTCAAACATACTGTACCCTAAAATCATAGTAGGTCAGTGACCGAACTCACAGTTGGTGATAGTCGCACCTTTTTGCCCCTTAGCTCAGTCTATCAAGTAGCGGACAATTCTACATATACGTATAATATACTGGCCACATTAATCATACAAAAACACTAAATAGATTAACTGCGTCCTACTGACGTGCCTCCGACATTGCAAGTTCATTGCGGCCAAAAAATTGGCCGTGCATATTCTCCAAGCAGCTATGAAGACAATAACGTCGAAACTTTGAAACTGTATTCGGCCATACTGACATAAAAGCAGGATGACCCTTATTTTATTCATAATTTTGAAAGATAACCGTGCAGATTTACTTGAAGAAAGTTCAAGCAAACGTTTCAAGATCTTTCAGTTTTTGAGCGCGTACTACTACACTTAAAGGTGTGTGAGTGATTGACAATATGGTCACTTTCTTGTGCAGAAAGCGGTTGCCTCAACCACAGTAACGTTTCTCCAGCCACGTAGTGGCAGTGACTGTAGTTCTCTCTCTCTCTCTCTCTCTCTCTCTCTCTCTCTCTCTCTCTCTCTCTCTCTCTCTCTCTCTCTCTCTCTCTCTGAAACGTTATTCATGGCGAGGAACTTCAGTTCATGTCTGTCAGATAGCGGTGACCTATGCTTCCCGGTGAATAAAGTCCATCGGCTGATCAAAGCCACTTTAGCGATCGATAAACATAACGTCATTCAGTTGGCAATTACACAAAACGGATGCAACAACCTCTTAACGACTGTAATTAAATAACAGACGTGGGATCATCTTCGGCCATTTATTACGGCGGCATGGCTCTGTACCAAATAATCTTGACACGCAATGACATAAATAACTCTGCGGCCCAAACTGACGGCGTGTCAGTTTTTTTGGTTGTGTACACTGCTATGCAAGATTTGAAGTAGTTCGTGCGTTATTTTATTTTCGATTTAATTACAGACGCTAAAGGAAGCATCGAAAACAGAAGTTTTCATCAAACGAGAGATTGCTGTCGAAAATATACATCAGTTTTATCTGTGTTTGCGTATGAATGCTGTTTCTGTTTCTGTTTTTTTTTTTTTTTTTTTGCTTGTTCATTTATCAGACTAGGTGTGTCGTTTCCTACCCCAATCAGACACATGAATACCACTCGCGCTCTGATCGTCTGAAAACAGTTGTCCTCTTGGAGGACACACAAGCTATACCAGTTTGAGGGCGCCGTTCAGTCTCCGGTTGTTGCCATAGATACCGTGATTTCAGACCGCAGCTTGTTGTGTATCACAGCCTCGCCTATCTTCACCGGAATTCCCCAATATTTTGAATGGAAATCTAGATAAAATGCTTAAAATAGATTACAGCCAGAAATTTTAAATAGATTTTCAGTTGCAATCCGCGCAATGCAGACCTTACAGTCGAATTATTATTTTGAAATACTGGTAGGGGAGACTCCCATCAGCGAAATGATAATGAAACGAATAAAATAGATCCCCTCAATCTTGAGATGGATGTGTTCCGATTTAGATTCAATCACTGTCTTAAAATCGGAATTCAGCCTTAATTTGGATCAAAAACGTGACGCCAAGATATAGCCACCTGGTCTACCTTTTTTAAGTGACCAAACGAAGTAAGACTAGCCAAATTTGCAAAATATATGAGCAAATGATCACAAGGAATAAATCGTCGAGGATGAAGCATATCTTTCCATCGCTCTACAAATCACAATTCAAGTCTGAGTATGCCACTAAGTCAACCTCATAATATATTGCTACCGTGGTGTGTATTTCCGATTATGATAAGAGCGTCTTTGTAGAGCGATGTGATTTGTCACGACCGCTGATACAGCTCATGACAAGTGTATTGACACTGCTTATATACGTATCATGTGCGCTTTGTAGCAGAACAGATACCAGGATCATCCGATCTAACGGATGGTCGGTGGTCAAGAACCTTCAGTGAGGTCTAGGAACGGATGGCGTGAACTACTTTTCTTCTCAATGCCTCTGTACACAGAGCCATCGAGAAGTGCGCCTTGCGTCATCGCAATACTTTGTTCTGGTATGGATTAGCTCAACAATCCCCGAAGAAGCCGATCGATTTTTGTGGCATCGCTATGGAATTTTAAAAGTTCAAAGGTCACCAGGACTCACATTGGATTAGCTGAATTTAAATCAACTAAGGACACAACTCGTGAGTTGCTTTATTTCTCCATGTAGTGTCTATCGTTATGGATATTAAAACGACAAAAAAGTATGTCTTGATGTTAATGGTTAATTATCAATGTGGACATTACACTATATTCAATTTCCATTGTGTTTTCGGTAAATCTCTCATAAACAGTGTGTGACTTCGAATTCTTACTTTAAAGTTGCCACCATTTCATCACTCTTATGGCAAATTTGTCAAAGAATAGCGTCAAAGTCATCATCAGGTGTGAAAACTGTATTTTTTGTTCAGAGACAACTCTGGAAAAAAAAGTAAAGCGGGCGGGGACAGAGAGTAAGATTCGGATTCAGATTGGCACAGATTCGGTCCCTCTGTTATTCCACTCACAGGCCACCATTGCCGAAGCGTTAGGCCTCGCGCAACGGTACCGGACGATATGCCGTGTCTATCGCAATCACCCACAGAGATTGTCTTCGAATGTTTCGAACGCTTTCAAAGAGTTTTGTAATTATTCTTATCATTCTTGAATGCTAATTTTACTCATCCTCGTATTAAGTCCTATTAGATCCAGCAAATAGTGATTTTCTGCAGTGTCTATCGCCTATAGCGATAGCCTTAAACATATTTAAAAATTCTAACGTGTGACTGAGATCTTTCCGACTGAGCCAACACAACCAAACTTGTGGTCCATCAAACAATTAGCTTAAATTTTGCACATATCTAGAATTTTAAGCCTAATGCAATTGTTGAGATATCTTACCACCCTCTCCGACAGCATCTCGTTTAAACGCAGAGTTTTTAAGCGAAAATCACGGTTTAAAATTTAAAAAATACAGCTTGCATATTCTGGGTTCATAAAATTAATATTGATGCAATATTGAACACAAGTCTACTCTATTAGCAAATTTGCCTTTGCGTTATCATCAATTGTCATTCGCCTTGGCCGTTTCATATATGACTGAAATAAAATAAAAAAAAATTTCCCCGGCCGTATAAGGAAGAGACACTGAAAGTGATAGAAATAAGATAATGTTAATGTAAATGAGATATGATAGTATAAGCATACTCAATCGATGATATACAGAGATGCTTGACATCAGTCTGTCCCCTACATCTTTGAGGTAGCGAGAGATTTAAACATGAGTGCTCGAATTTTATCTAGCGCGATGGCTAAAAGTCACTCTATAAGAGTGACCGTGAATAACTTGACTGTGTGATCATCTGCGTCATCCATGCCCTTGTCATCTGTACGATTCATGGCCTTGGTCAAACCTTACAGTTCAAACATAGAACACTACATCGGTCAGTGACCTAACTCAGCTTGTGATTGTCTCAAAGCTTTGCTTCTTAGCTCACCCTCTAGTTGCGGACAATTCAACAAAGACGTATAATATACTGGTCATATTTATCACATAGAAACACTAAATATATATACTTCGTTCTAGCTTAATGCCACCTATATTTCGAGTAAAGTCTGGCTCAGAAATTGGCTGTGAATATTTTCCCAGCTGCTATGAAGACAATAAACTTTGAAACTTTAAAACTGTAATCGGCGTCACTAGCAAGAAAGCACGGCGACCCCCTGATTTCATTCCTAACTGTGAAAGATAACTCTGTAGATTTTCCTTGAGGAACAAACGTTCAAAAATCTTTCAGTTTTTGACCGTGTGCTTCTGTACTTTAAGGTGTGTGACTGAATGACAATGAGTTAGTAAGTCATTGTACATTCACTATCATTCCACGACCACTCCATCGGTGACCGAAAAACAGATTAAACGTCAAAAGTGTCATTTTTGTTCAATGTTAGACGACTCCAATGAAAAATGTTGATACTCCGCTATTACGCACGGCAGTTACAAAATGTAGAAAATTAGCATTATATTTCGGTTATTTTTCACAACATAAAGAAAAACGATGACCTCGCCTGTGCAATCTGAAGCTATGCGACAAGAGGTAGTAATGTATCCAAGTGACGCGCTTATTTCGTTCTCGAAATAACCCTAAAGTTTTAATACCGTTTGCAGAAAACGGTTGCCTCAACCACAGACCCTCCCTCACATATAGTAGAGTAACTGCAGCTCATTTCTCTCTCTCTCTCTCTCTCTCTCTCTCTCTCTCTCTCTCTCTCTCTCTCTCTCTCTCTCTCTGAAATGTGCTATTTTTATTTTAAACCATGATTTAAATCAACTAAGGACACAACTTGATATTCGTGAGTTGCGTTATATTGTTGATGTAGTGTTTGTCGTTGTGGAAATTTGAACAACAACAAAGTATGTCTTGATGTTAATGGTTAATTATCAATGCGAACAATGCAGCGTGTTCAATTTCCAGTGTTTTTTCGGTAAATCTCTCATAAACAGTGTGTGACTTCTAACTTTTAAAATTCCACCATTTCGTCACTCTTACGGCAAATTTGTCAAAGAATAGTGTCAAATTCAGCATCAGGTGGGAAAACTGTAGTTTTTGTTCTGCAGACAACTCTGGCAAAAAAGGAAACCCGGGGGGACTGAAGGTAAGATTTGGATTCAGATTGGTACAGATACGTCCCTCTGCTATTCCACTCATAAGCCACCATTGCCCAAGGGTTAGGCCTCGCGCAACGGTACCGGACGATATGCCGCGTCTACGTACCGCAACCACCAACAGAGATTGCCTTCGAACGCTTCGACAGCTTTCAAAGAGTTTTATAATTATTCTTATCATTCTTGAATGTTAATTTTACTCATCCTCGTAATTAAGTCCTATTCAATCCAGCAAGTAGTCATTTTCTGCATTGCCTGTCGCCTAGCGCGATTGCCTTGAACATTAAAAATATTCTAACGTGTGACCGAGATCTTTCGACTGAGCCAACACAACCAAACTTGTGGTCCATCAAACAATTAGCTAAAATGTTGCACATATCTAGAATTTTAATTCTAATGCATTGGTTGAGCTATTTTACCACCCCTCTCAAACATACCGTGGCCCCTACACGCCACGGAACTCTATTACTTTTGAATATAAACTCTAATTTTTCTTGACGATATCTTTAATATTTATAAGAGATTTTATTTCTCCACCGCAAATTTTAATTTTGTACGGACAACTTTATCTTAACATTATCTTAACTTTAACTTCTCGAAAGTAGTTTTAGTTTTAACAATAAACAAAATATGTTTCTCAAAAGTATTTTTTATTTTGTAAAACAAAAGTAAAATTTTTTCAAGATAACAAACTCCCCTACACGTCATGGAAATTTATTACTTTTGAACATAAACTCATATTTCTTGACAATATATTTAATATTTGTAAGAAATTTTATTTCTCCACAGCAAACTTTTATTTCTGAACGGGGAAACTTTATTTTTGGGGTAAACTGTTTTTAAAAACTTTTAACAAAAAAACTTTAACTTTTAAAAAATAACTTTAACTTTGAACAAAATATTTGTTTCTCAAAAGCGTTATTCGAAAAGAAGTAAAAATTGTTCACAGCAAGAGTTTAAGATTTTTGCTAAGCGCGAACTGAGTTACTTAAATGACATAACCTTATGTCTTTAGAGCAGAAAACTTAAATTCTTAGAGAAAAGTTTTATTTTTCCAAGAGTAAAATTAATTTCTTTATGGAAAAAAGATTTTCTCAGAGCAGCAAATTGAAATACAGAGAATAAAACTTTTTTTTCAATGGCGAGAAATTATTTTCTGAAGACAACAAAACTAATTCTTTCAAGATATATTTTCTACATATGAGTGTGGTTTAAGAATTTGGTAAAACTGAACTGAGAAAGAACGAAAAAGGAAGGATGAAAAAGTCAAACTTACTTTTCTTCAGAGCGAAATTTATTCCTGAGAGGAGAAATATTTCATGTGAGGGCGCAATTACCTATAATGCATAGCAAACTCTTTCTAGCGAGAGTAAACATATTTTGGGGAAGAGTAAACATTTTTCCGACGAGTAAAACTTTATTTTAACGGCGGCGGAAGTTAAAGTATCCCACCATGCAACACCCAAGTTTGATGACCCAGAGTCTCCGAGACAACCATGACTGACTTCATCGGCGATACAGGCACGCTAGCCCGGCCCTAGCTGCAGTACAGTACCTGAGGTTTTACCTGGGTATTTGGGTCGGACGGTTTGCCGTACTGTACTGCAGCTAGCCCGGCCCTACCCTGCCTGCGTACGATGCTGTGTGTTGGGGCATAACGCCGGGAACACACAGCATCGTACGCAGGGCTATGGGCACGGGCACGCAAACAAGTCAGTTCAACAGTTGCCACTTGTCTGAGTCCCCGAAGAACGGTTTTGTGTTTGAGTGATTCGTCCTGACTGCAGACGTTGTGCGACGGGATGGACCGCATTGGGTTCCTTCATTAGCTCTGCATGGGCTGTGTGTTACCGGCGTTATACGGCCTCCCACCACATAACGCCGGTACACACCCTGCCTGCCATGCAGAGCTATTCCTTCATCAGTTGATGTTGTGTGATAGTCATCTTTTCTATCAGCCAGATTCGTAATTGATAGAGTCTTCGACTGAAACTGAACCTGGCCCACCAGATTTGACCACAGTCGAGCGTGGTTCAATACAGTAGTTGTGGGTCCACAGCTGTGGTGTTTTCGGACGGGATATGCCTTTACGGGCTGGTTGACTTTCACGTTTTTGACCCCGCAAAACACGTGAAAGTCAAAACCAGTCCGCGACTGTGGTCAAATCTGGCGGGCTCGGTTCACTTTCAGTTTCTATAAATCACGAATCTGGCTTCTCCTCTTAGAAAAAATGAATATCACACACATTGGCTGTGTGTTACCGGTGTTATATGGTGGGAGACTGTATAACGCCGGTAACACACAGCCCTGCCATGCATAGCCCTGCGTACAGGTCTGTGTTCCCAGCGTATAACGCCGGGAACACACAGACCTGTACCGTGTACGCAGGGCTATGCAATGCAGAGCTAATGAAGAACCCCAATGCGGTCCCGTCGCACACCGTCTGCCGTCAGGACGAATCACTCAAACATAAAACCGTTCTTCGGGGACTCAGACAAGTGGCAACTGACCCGCGTGCCCGTAGCCCTGTGTACGATGTTGTGAGTTCCCGGCGTTATACAGCCCCAACACACAGCATCGTAAGCAGGCAGGGTAGGCCGGGCGGGTATGGCGCGTAATCCAGGCCAATATTCTAATCCCCATTTTCAACTATACAAAGCGATATTCAACATTCAAACTCCCCATTTTCAACTATACAAAGCGATATTCAACATTCAAACTCCCCATTTTCAACTATACAAAGGCCAATATTCGAACTCCCCATTTTCAACTATACAAAGCGACATTCAACATTCAAACTCCCCATTTTCAACTATACAATGCCGCATTTTCAACTTTCGAACTCCCCATTTTCAACTATACAATGCCGCATTTTCAACTTTCGAACTCCCCATTTTCAACTATACAATGCCGCATTTTCAACTATCGAAGCCATAGGTCCCCCTAGACCACAAGCCAGCGAACACAAGCCAAAATTAGCATACATATAGTCAAATACGTCTTCAAAAAATCGTCGGTGTCATTTTACATGAAACTACTTATCACTTTGTTAGGGAGTCCCAAACACACGGTGACCTCGCAGTTTACTTTTGAACATGGACGACACCGAGTTTGTTCGTGACCACGTCAGTGGTAGTTTGTCTAGGCTGCTACTTGACCTTGATCAGCCCGACAGACGGGGAGATGTGTCACGTAGGTGTGAGAGTCTTGTTAGACTTTTGTCACAGTTAAGTGGCATCGGAATGTGTAGTGAGCGTATTGTCCAGCTGGTGCAAGCCGCTCGACGTGAAATATATGATGTTGAACATAGTGGTCATGGAGGTGAATCGTATCAGTCTGCGGTGGTGTTGAATGAAAGTAGAAGAGGCAGGCCTTCCCTTTACATACCTGAAGACCAACTTAAGTTTTTAGTTGGAATGGGATTCACTGCTCCCAAGATAGCAAGTATGTTGAACGTGGGTGAACGCACAGTACGCCGCCGAATGAAAATGTACGGAATAGTTATTGGCGAGACCTACACTAATGTAACTGACGAGGAGTTGGACGAGCACGTTCGGGAAATCCTTGCTGATTTTCCCAACTGTGGTTACAGGAGAATGGGCGGATTTCTGCTTCACCGTAATTTGCGTGTACAACAAAGCAGGATTAGACATTCTCTTTCTAGAGTTGATGCGCACGGCGTTCTGATGCGTGCTCTTGAGCTGAGGCGGATTTGTAGGACATCCTACAATGTTCACTCACCACTGGCCTTATGGCACATTGATGGTAATCACAAGCTTATAAAGTAAGTTGGTTTATTTTTGGTGTATTTTCAATGTTATAGAAAGATGTATATTATATAAAGAGTTACGTCTCTTTATGTTGTTACTTTTAAATTGCAATATTATTAATGAATTTTGCAAAATAGGTGTGACCAGTCAGAAAAATAAAATGTGAAGTAGGCCAATATATGAAATATGATTATTATGGTTTATTTCATACTCAATTTGTCACCCAGAGGTCAAATAGAATGAGTGTACAATATTGAAAGAACGTCAAAATGTACAAGTTTTTTAAAAGAAATCTATTAAATAAAATATAGAATAACTTTAAATAATCCAGTTAAAAGATTGATATAAACACTGAAAAAGACCACAGAGAGGACAGACGGTAAAATAAACTGATAGATAAAAACAAGCACAACTGACGCCAGAGAAGGAATTCAATTATTCATGAACTATGGAGCAATCTCATGCCATAAACTTTAACTACTTGACTTAATTCTTTCCGTCTTGTTACGGTTTTAAATTAATCTTATTGTTATTCCTCGTTGAATACCCATGACATGATGTAGAGGGAATATGATAATTAAGCTTCCTATGATCCGGTTTAAAGATTTCACCAGCCAATTTTTACACATTTTCTGACGTCTAATTTCAAGCGTGTCGACCTTCAACAATGAAAGCGATTCCCTGTAAGACAGACATTGATAAATAATTCGTAGAGCCCTCTTTTGGACCATTTCAATGGCTGATCTGTTCTTTTCTGAAAGACTACTGTTATGTAGGTCATTCCCCCCACACTCATCATGACCTGAGTTCAATTAGTCTAGAACATTCTCAAGGTCACTGCCCTTGATGACCTCACAACCTTGAATTCAATTAGTCATGTTTGGAATGTTCTGGAAAGTTGATTAGTTGTGTAAGGGAGATAATTTTAGAACAGTAATTAGCATGTCAATAAAAGTTCTAGATTGTTCTTATATGCCTTTATAAAAGGGACGTGCTCAGCTTCCAGTCAGACTTTTGGGATCGTGTCTCTTGTGTGTTACTAAACTCCAGCAGTAGTCATTCTCAAGACTTTTCAAGACCTTCTCTGCCAACGCTGGATTTATACTGTGGACTTTGTGCAGTTTCAAGCCTGCAAGCCAAAGGACTGTTCATTCATCCGACTGACTGTTACAACTCTGAGACTGGAGCTCTGCCGTCCCAGCTGAGATAAGTAGTCTGTACACTTTTAAAGCTTGTACTCTATCCCTGACTTAGCAATTAGTTTTATTTTCGTAATAAATTTTGTTTAAACGTAAACTGCTGAGTTCACCCTTTTGTTCGTTTTCTCTACACGTAACAAATTGGGGGCTCGTCCGGGATACGAATATTTTGAGCCGTTTGACAACATTTTGCCTACCTTTCAAAACTACTGTATACTGTGAACTCAGCTAAATTCAATCATGGCGGAATTCAAGCCAGACGAATTTATGGATGACCTTGATCAGGACACATTTAATTCCCTCAGAAAAGACAACCTCATAGCACTGGCCAATTTCCTTAAAGTAGATGTCAAAAGATCTATGCGCAAGCGAGAAATACAGTTCAAGATTGCAAAACATTTAGTTAATTCTGGCCATTTTGGGGAGTCTGCCTTAAAAGATTATGAGCCTGAGTCTTCCTTCGAACTCAAGAAATTGGAATTGGAAATACGGGCAGATTTCGAGCTAAAAAAATTGGCATTAGAAAAAGAAAAAGAATTACAAATGAAAGAAAAAGAATTACAAATGGAAAAGGAGAGACAGGCATTAGAAAAAGAAAAAATACAAATGCAGTTAGAAATGGAAGAAAGACAGAAAGAGAGGGAATTGGAAATGAAAGAAAAAGAATTGCAAATGGAAGAAAGACAAAGGGAGAAAGAAAGAGAGGAAAAAGAAAAGGAAAGAGAATTAGCAGAACACCGACTGCAGTTAGAAATAAAACGTTTAGAGCTTGGACAGTCAGGAAAATTCTTCCCTTCAGACAAGTTTGACATCACTAAGCATTTCAGGTTAGTTCCCCCTTTCCAAGAAAAGGATGTTGATAAATATTTCCTTCATTTTGAGAAAATTGCTCAGAGTCTGAATTGGCCTAAGGAGTCCTGGTCTATGCTTTTGCAGAGTGCTTGGTGGGTAAAGCCAGAGAAATTACATTCAGTTGTCAGTAGAGCAGGCTTCAGATTATGATTCTGTGAAGGAATTAATTCTCAAGGGCTATGAGTTGGTGCCTGAAGCTTACCGTCAGAAATTTAGGGATTGTGAGAAGGTGAAAGATCAAACTTACGTTGAATTTGCTCGAACAAAAGAACAACTGTTTGATCGTTGGTGTTCTTCGGAAAAGGTCAGTCAGAATTATGACAAATTACGACAACTTGTTTTGATTGAGGAATTTAAAAGGTGCATCCGGAGTGACATCAAGACGTTTATCAATGAACAAAAGGCAGATACATTGGAGGTTGCTGCACGTTTGGCCGATGATTATTCATTGACCCACAAATCTTCATTTCTCAGCAAACCATCCAGTCCTTTTCATACAGAAACAATGCAGGTAAATTAACTCCTCCTTTTCATCCAAGAATTTTTCAAAGGAGAGTAGGAAATCAAATGACAACAGTTCACAGAGTTCAAGTAACACTCCCACATCATCAGATCCCAAGTCTCAATCTCCTTCTGACAAACAGTTTGGTACACTTTCTTGTAATTATTGTAAGAAAGACGGCCATTTAATGTCAGATTGTTTCAAATTGAAAAGAAAACGTGAAGGTCAAAGTGGTCAAAGTGGATCTAAGCCCACCGGCTTTATTTCTTCATCAACTCAATTAGAGTCTAATAATGTGTGCAACACATTTTTGAGGTTAAACCCCTCTCATCCCCAATTAATGAGGTCAAGGTCAATTCTTCTCAAGATAGCATTATGGGTATTTTCGAACCATTTATTCATGATGGTTTTATATCACTTTCTAGTGATTTTTCTTCTGCTACCCCTGTCAAAATTTTAAGAGATACCGGGGCTTCCCAGTCTCTTTTGTTGGCAGATACCCTGCCGTTTTCTGAAAAGTCATTTTCAGGTTCTAAAGTTCTTATTAAGGGGGTAGATTGTAATGACTACATTCCTGTTCCTCTCCATAATGTCTATTTGTCTTCGGACTTTGTTTCTGGACCTGTGGCTTTAGGTATTAGGCCTTTTTTGCCTTTTGAAGGGATTCACCTTCTTCTTGGAAACGACCTTGCTGGGGACAAGGTCATTACTAATCCACTTGTGACTGATAATCCTAGTTTAGATCAAAATCCAGAGCCAATTGAACAAGAGATACCCGATCTATTTCCTTCTTGTGCAATTACTCGAGCCATGTCAAAGAAAACTTCGAGAATCAAAATACTCTCAAAAATAATGTCACAGATGTTGACTTAAATGACACCTTTCTCAGTCAGGTGTTTGACACGGATCATTCCGTTATCCCTCGTGGATTTGAAACTTCCAGTAAAACTTCTGCTGACCAAAGTCAGACATTTTCTAGATCAAATCTCATTGCAGAACAACACAAAGACCCAGATATTTTGTCTTTGTTTGACAGGGTAGATGATGAAGGTAAAACTTCAGATAGCTCTGTTTCCTATTATACAAAATCTGGTATTCTCATGCGTAAATGGAGACCTCCAGATGTCTTGGTTGATGACGATTGGGCTATAAAACATCAAATTGTGGTTCCAAAGCCCTACCATGCTGAAATATTGCGCCTGGCCCATGAAACCCCCTGGGCTGGTCACTTAGGAGTCAGGAAAACTTATCATAAAATTCTCAGTCACTTTTATTGGCCTAATCTCAGGCAGGATGTAGCACATTTCTGTAAAACTTGTCACACATGTCAAATGGTAGGAAAGCCAAATCAGACCATTCCAAAGGCCCCTTTACAGCCAATTCCTGCATTTCAAGAACCATTTAGTAGGATACTAATAGACTGTGTTGGGCCCCTACCAAAAACAAGATCAGGAAATGAGTACATGTTGACAATTATGTGTACATCAACTCGGTTCCCAGAAGCCATACCACTGAGAAACATAAAGACAAAGACTATAGTGAGAGCTTTAGTCAAATTTTTCACTTTATTTGGCCTCCCTAAATGTGTCCAGTCCGATCAAGGCTCCAACTTTATGTCTGGTATTTTTCAACAAGTAATGGATCAGCTAGGCATTAAACAGTATAGGTCATCCGCCTATCATCCAGAAAGTCAGGGTGCTCTTGAGCGATTTCATCAAACTTTGAAAAACATGATTAGGACCTACTGTTTTGACACAGAGAAGCAGTGGGATGAAGGAATTTATTTTTGCTCTTTGCTGTTAGAGAGTCAATTCAGGAGTCTCTTGGTTTTAGCCCATTTGAGCTTGTATTTGGACATACAGTCCGTGGCCCACTTAAGCTCGTTAAAGAGAAATTCCTATCAGACGATGATGATTGTCTGAATATTTTGCAATATGTGTCAGATTTTCGTACGAAACTCTCTAAAGCATGTGAATAGCCTTAGCCAGAGAAAATCTTGAGTCATCTCAGCAGTCAATGAAAACCAAATATGATAAAAGCACCTCAAAACGGAAGTTTGAACCAGGTCAAAAAGTTCTTGTTCTACTTCCAATTCCTGGCAAACCACTCCATGCTCGTTACTTTGGGCCATATCTAATTGATAAGAAATTGAGTGATTTAAATTACATCATAATAACACCTGACAGGCGAAAACAAAAACAGCTATGTCACATAAATATGCTTAAGCCATATTTGGATAGGGATAATCCTACTATAACTCAGCCTGTCAGTGCAGTCAGTTCAAACCATTATGAAGATAGCGATACTGAAACTGACTTGAGTGAAAATACTCTGAAGTCAAAGCTGGGCTCGGTCAAGCTTCAGAACTCAGAAATCCTGGAGAAGCTGGAGTCTACAAAGTTGGCACACCTCCAGCCAGAACAACAACAACAGGTGAAAGAACTGCTCCATGAATATAAACACCTGTTTCAAGATGTTCCAACGAGGACAAACGTCATCTATCACGACGTTGATGTTGGGGACAGTAAGCCTGTAAAACAACATCCATACAGACTGAATCCAACAAAAGCGAAATATCTCCAGGAAGAAGTCAAATACCTGCTGGACAATGACTTTATTGAACCCAGTAAAAGTAACTGGAGTTCGCCGTGTATACTTGTTCCCAAATCAGATCACAGTTATCGTATGTGCACGGACTTTAGGAAGGTCAACACTTTAACAAAGACAGACACTTTCCCAATCCCGAGGATTGATGACTGCGTCGACCGAGTGGGAAAAGCCAAGTACGTGACGAAATTTGACCTACTGAAGGGATTTTGGCAAGTCCCTCTGACGGATCGTGCTCGTGAAATATCCGCCTTTGTTACACCAGACGGATTGTTCCAGTACAAGGTGATGCCATTCGGAATGAAGAACTCTCCGGCAACGTTCCAAACGGATGATCAACGACGTCATATCCGGGCTAGACGGGTGTGCAGCTTACGTTGACGACGTAGTCCTGTATAGTGACACCTGGGAGGAACACATCAAGCTCATGCGGAAGTTCTTTGAGAGACTGAGCAAAGCAATGTTGACTGTCAACCTTGCCAAATCTGAGTTTGGTTGGGCAAGGGTAACTTACCTCGGACATACTGTAGGACAGGGTGAGGTAAAACCTGTTGATGCCAAAATCAGTGCCATTTCAAGTTTTCCCATACCAAACTGCAAACGACAACTGATGCGCTTTCTCGGTATGGCTGGTTACTACAGAAAATTCTGTCCAAATTTCTCCACAATTACTGAGCCTTTGACTAACTTACTTAAAAAGAAAGTAAAGTTTGTTTGGTCAGAGCAATGCCAACAGGCATTTGATACACTTAAAGCCATACTGCAAAGTGCCCCAGTATTGTCTGCACCAGATTTCACTTTGCCATTCAAATTAGCTGTAGATGCTAGTGATACGGCTGCTGGTGCTGTTTTATTGCAAGAGGATAGTCATGGTGTAGATCATCCTGTTTGCTATTTTTCACGCAAATTTAACAAATCCCAGAGAAACTACTCTACAATTGAAAAGAGTGTTTATCTTTGATAGTAGCTTTACAGCATTTTGAAGTTTATGTTACTTCTTCAAATCAGCCAATAGTGGGTTATGTTGATCACAACCCTCTTGTTTTTCTGCAGAAATTTAAAGGCAAAAATCAGAGATTGCTAAGATGGAGTTTAATGTTACAGGAGTTTAATCTTGACATTAGACATATCAAAGGCAGAGACAATTTAATTGCAGACTGTCTCTCTCGTATTTAGAGTTTATTGTTGTTCACTTTCAAGAAATTTTATTGTTGTTCACTTTCAAGAAACTTTACTTTAGAGTAAAACAAAATTTGAGTACTTAAATCCTTTTCAAGATTACATTTGTAAAAGAAAGATTTTTCTTTGAAAAATTTTCTTTTTTTGAAGAGGGGGTGTGTTATGTAGGTCATCCCCCCACACTCATCATGACCTGAGTTCAATTAGTCTAGAACATTCTCAAGGTCACTGCCCTTGATGACCTCACAACCTTGAATTCAATTAGTCATGTTTGGAATGTTCTGGAAAGTTGATTAGTGTGTAAGGGAGATAATTTTAGAACAGTAATTAGCATGTCAATAAAAGTTCTAGATTGTTCTTATATGCCTTTATAAAAGGGACGTGCTCAGCTTCCAGTCAGACTTTTGGGATCGTGTCTCTTGTGTGTTACTAAACTCCAGCAGTAGTCATTCTCAAGACTTTTCAAGACCTTCTCTGCCAACGCTGGATTTATACTGGGACTTTGTGCAGCTTTCAAGCCTGCAAGCCAAAGGACTGTTCATTCATCCGACTGACTGTTACAACTCTGAGACTGGAGCTCTGCCGTCCCAGCTGAGATAAGTAGTCTGTACACTTTTAAAGCTTGTACTCTATCCCTGACTTAGCAATTAGTTTTATTTTCGTAATAAATTTTGTTTAAACGTAAACTGCTGAGTTCACCCTTTTGTTCGTTTTCTCTACACGTAACACTACCTTGCCAAACAATGCCGGCATATTCCAAAGTTGACCTTACCAATGATATGTAAATTTGTTTGAGTTCATGAACTGCTGCCGCAAATCTAGACAAGACATGGAGAATATGCAGCCTTTGAGAGGCCTTTTTGACCATTTCATCAATATGATGTGTCCCATTTTAAGCGTACAGGGCTGTCAATGCATTTCTGAATCAGTATAGAAGGGTACAAGTGAAAGAACAGGAGGGTACAGCCTTGTGCGGGGCACAGAGTAGCTAGGCCGCGCACGTGGGGGGGAGGTCAGGAGTGGGTGTCCCCCTCCTGAAGCTGAAGCTTTTCTAATTATTCATCTCCAATCAGTGGCCTGTGGCACTTTTGAGGGCAATTTACTGTCAAGTTTACCATAACTGAAGTATCAAAAGTAACATGAAATTTGATCTTGTGAAATAAATTATGAAAGATAAACACAAAGTATAACAGAGTTTATATTTTTATTGGTAGGTCAGGTTATTATTATTTGCATACAAATTCTGTTGAATTACAACCTGCTTTAATAAAGATCATAATCTGAACCATAATCAGAATCACTGGAGTACTCATCTAAGCCTAAGGCTTGTATGGCAGTAACAGCTGACAATACCTTAGTCATTCTCAGGCTGATGAAATAGTAGCTTCAGAAACTACATCTGTAAAAACTATTTCTTTAGATGTAGCTTTAGAAACTACACCTGCAGAAACTATTTCTTAAGAAACAACATCTGCAGAAAGTAATTCAACAATTGTAATACGTTCCCATTCAAAAACAGCTAATCGTAATTTTTAAAAAAATCTTGTCCCACTGCAAAACTGATGTCGTACTGACAGAAATTTCCGATCTACATCTGGCTGATACTGCTGAAATTTCACTTTGTCTCTTTCAAGACCTCTCCTTAGAGTTACCGGCTATGAATTCCCAGTGTGAAAATTTACTAGTAATATCAAGAATGAAAATAGATTACATAATGGACTTCTTAAGTTTACATAAAGTTTCATTTCTATGATAAATTTTACACACAGTATGTTTATTATAGGAAAGGTGAAGCTTGGCAAGACTTCCTCCTCACTGGATAGTTGTAATGTCCAAGACCAAAAAAAAGTAATTGCATTAAGGGGCATTTTGCAGTTTATGGCCATGTATGGGATAGAATTAGATAAATATATTCAGTGTGTAATTTAGGAGATATACAGTGTACAGTATCTCAAACCAAGTAATTTTTGTTGTTGTTGCAGATGGCGCCTTGTAATTCACGGTGGAATTGATGGTTATTCCAGAAAGATAATGTACCTGCAGTGTTCTGATAACAACAGAGCTGACACAGTCATGGCTCAGTTTGGACAAGCAGTACAGCTATATGGCCTCCCTTCACGTGTGCGCTCAGATAAAGGTCTTGAAAATGTTAAGGTGGCTGAATTCATGTTGTCACACCCTGAGAGAGGATGCGGTCGAGGAAGCCACATCGCTGGCCGAAGTGTACACAACCAACGCATTGAAAGACTCTGGCGAGATCTGTACTGTGGCTGTGTATACACCTTTTATGATGTATTCCATTACTTAGAGGAGCAGAGATTGCTGGATCCCGTAAATGAACTTCATTTATTTTGCCTCCATTATGTCTACTTACCAAGAATCAACAGAGCACTGCAGATTTTCCAAGGTGGATGGAATGCCCATGCAATCCGAACTGCTGGTAACCAAAGCCCAAATCAGTTATGGGTCAGTGGTCTACTAGCCATTGCAAATTCTCCGGGCACTATTGCAAGAGAAGTCTTTCACTCCCCAGTAGAGGTAAGCTTTGACAGACAGACAAAACAGCCTGTTCAGCATCGTTTGTAAGTGACATCACGGATATGTAGATGTTTACAACTTTATTTTGAAACATCAACCTTCTGCGATTTTGTAAAGATTTCCAAAGCATGCTGTAACCATAATTCTTTCCTCTCTGTGTACATGTACAAACCAGTCTTGAAATATCAAGTAAACATTTTGTAATACTTATAGCGCCCATGTTCCATACGTTTTTTATTATTGTTCAAAAAACATGTAATGTCAGACAGCAGAGGCCTGTTGTCCTTGAAATTTAGGTGTTCCCATCATAAAATAAAAAAGTACCACTGTATAACTATAACAATAGTCTAGTCTATTCTTTAAGAATTTCTGTCTTTTCAGTTCCAAAAAACATACACATATATTTCAGAAAATGCTTAGTGAATTGCCTTGAATTTGTTGTTGCAGGAATGTTCTCCAAATTTATTTATACTAATATTTAAGAACTTACACAATCATGTATAATGTTTATTAGGCAAAATTGGTATCCCTGTCATGTACCAGATTTCCAAAGAAGCATCTTTAGTCTTCATCATGTTTTATAAAATTTTACCAGAATGTGCCATAAGTGATTGAAAACTTGCTGTGTTCAGATGTTTTAATAATTTCAACATCTGAAGACACACAAATCTACAGTAAAACAATGGAATGGTAAGATGTTGAAAGTGCAAAATTGTGAATTTACAATCTTGCAAGTGACAGCAATGAATTACATTTAGTCCTTAAATCTTGCCTGAAGGAATGAAAAATAGTTTTGTATATTCCATACAGTTATAAAAGATAAGTTTACATATTTTGTAGTTATCTTGGGTAGTTTCAAATGTCACATGTGTATTCATTTGCAGGACTTGGAGTATTATGGGGTCGATTGGAGTGGTCCTACACCTACTCCAACTGAACACGGCAACCAAGAATGTGATGAGGTGGTGGTCCCAGAAATGGAAGTCATTGATGAGGAACAATATGACGAACTTCATGAACTAGTCAACCCTCTGAGTGAATCATGTTGCCATGGCATTGATTTGTACTTAGAGACTCTTGAGATTGTAAGGGCTTTTGACATGTAACATTCATGTTACACAGGGTTAGCGGTAGGATTTTAAAGTTAGTCGCCACACTTTCTCAGTCTGGCTATAATTTGGTCTCCATTGTGTTAGCTGCACACAACTGTCATCAGCCGCACATACTAATTTCTAGAAGAGACATGCAGCAGTCTTCAAGTTTTTGATGTGGAAACAGAGAGATAGATACACACACACACACAGACACATACACACACTCCTACCCTAGTTGAAAGGGGAAGTTCACCAGAGCTGATTTTTAGTCCCCACGGACGAAGTCCGGGGGGACTTATAGATTGGGTCATGTCTGTCCATCCCTCCGTGCGTCCGTTAACGCAGATATCTCTGACATGCCCAGGCCTATTTCTTTCAATCTTTGCACAAGGATAGTACCCTACCCCATACAGATGCACGTTGATTTGTTTTCACAATGCGATCAAATTTGGCGTGTTAGAGGACTTTTTAGTTTACACCTCCATAGACTTCCATGTATAAGTCAGTTGTCCATAGACTCCCATGTATAAGGCCAAGAAAAATAAAAATTAGTTTCTCATCGTATTCATATTGCAAAAAGGATGCAGTGACACAGTTTTTAGTCCCCATGGATGAAGTTCAGGGGCTTATAGATTGGGTCATGTCCGTCCGTCTGTGAGTCCTTCCTTTCACGCAGATATCTCTGACATGACATGGTCTATTTCTTTCAAACTTTGCACAAGGATAGTACCCTACACATGCACGTCGATTGTTTTTGTGATACAATCCAAGATGGCCACCAGATGGCCATTTTGTTGCTTTTTTTTTTGTTTTCAGCTATAACTGAGGCATGTCTCAACCGATTTCTTTCAAATTTGGTACAAGGGCATTGATCTATGTTATTCATATCCATATTGATTTTTGTTGTAATATGATCCAAGATGGCCGCCAGGCAGCCGTTTTGTTACGATTTTTTCGTGTTTTAAGCCATAACTAAGGCATGTCTGAACTGATTTCTTTCAAATTGGGTACAAGGGCACAGATTTTGTCATAGCAGCCATTTCGGATATTAAGTATTTGCCAGTCATCATTGATGACACAGTCTCCACTTGTTAATGGATACTTTAAATACTTAGACATGCCTCATGTGTTTCAAATTGGGAACAACGACATAGACCTATGTGCCCATAGATCTCAACATATACACTCCAGTGATACTTCTTAATGACCACATTTCCTTGCCCAATCAAGACTAATACTCCTATTACAAGTGGGGACTATGTCATTGTCAATGACTTGTTACATGTGTGCTAGCTTTTGGGTATTATTCTGGAAAATCTATTTTCACTATTTATAACTTGAGCAACTTATTACAAAAACGGATAAAAATAGTGGCGGAAGTTGCATTTTAGGGCTTCATCAACTCAATGCATGATTGGAAAAAAGCGCCGATCTTGGCACTTTCATCACATGATATGGCAGGGACCATCTTTCCATAGGTATGGCATTGTTCACTCACGTTCACACAAAGCTGTGCTTATTTGCACAACTATTTTTTATGTTATGCAAAGAACACACAGTCTGGCGCAAACAGTAGTGAGTGGTCCCTGAGATATCAAATCATGAAAGTGCCAAGCTGGCTTGGCACTTTTTTCCCACAATTCAAGATACATGGAGTTGATGAAGCTGGCTTGGCACTTTTTTCCCACAATTCAAGATACATGGAGTTGATGAAGCCCAAAAATGCAACTTCCACCACTATTTTATGTTTCTTTTTCAATTTGCACAAGTTAAAGTTCCATTAGCTGTATCTTCTTGCGATTTTTCCGTTAGTTTTGATTGAAATGATCACTGGCTCATGTTGAATAGCCTGTCAAATAACAGAGAATCGCATATCATTCGGAAACATTACGTGCCCTACAACTAAATAACATGTGATTTTACAACGAAAATTTCAATTTTTGTCCGGACAGAAATACAAACTCTGTTGACACGCGGATTGCAACGTAGGCATTCTTCTGCACCTGCGCGAGCCATTTACAGCAATTTCAAAATAAATATGCCCGGCACTTACGTCGTAGTCCATTGTCCGAGCTCGTTGCGTAGCCACTGAGATGTCTGGCAATCAACGACGCAATGTTGTTTTGATCCCGCAATAAACGTGAACTTGTACATCTGGCGTGATCGCGGCGTCACCATATCTGCGTTCCCCAGCACGCTGAGCATGCCAGATGTCAACAATGAGCTCGGAAGGGCAACACGTTTGAACAAAAATTAGCAGTTTTATGTGGCTATAACATCACTAATCATGTTAGTTTCTTCTGTAAAACAACATTTTGCAACAAATATGAGCCTCCAACATGGAATTTTCCGAGGTAAAAAATGGTCAAAAGTTACAAATAATGGCCCTTTAAGAACATGGCAAAAACAGCTTTCTGGACTGAGTGACCCAAAAGCTGACACATATGTAAAAATCAGCATTTTGTGAACTTCCCCTTTAAGTCACATACAGAAAGGTTAGGAGAATATAATAGATTGTCACAATTAGTTAAATTACTTTTTAGATCAGAGAAACTATTACAAGATTTAAGAGACATTGATGTTCCCATGAAAGCATCGTGAGGAAAATGGCAGAGTTTTACAGTACCGTACCTTCGTGAATCAGTGTCCCTCTGTCCCATTACCTAAATCGAATTGTCATCCTCAGCAATCACATCTGTGATTGCTTATTTCCATTCAAGTCCACCTTTGTTTTCATCCTCTAAACATGCAGTTTCTTATATTTGAAGCAATTACCCTAGACTGAAAGATTCAGTCGTGTGGGGGCGCTCTGGCGCACTGCGACCGACGACCCTTTACTGGTAAATGGTCGTGAAATGACAGATGCATCTGAAACACCTACAACTTTCGCGCCACACAGTAAGTGAGGCTACCCACAATTCCCCTGGATTTGTTCACTCATTTCTGCTAAAGGCTTTTTCAGTTCAGTTCAGTTCTTAACAATTTTTAACTTACAAGTTAAGTTCAGGATTATTTGTTAAAACTATGTTCCAAAATTATTGATAATGTTTAAAATTCAAGAGTAAATTGAATGAAAAGTCGATGTTTGGAGATGCAAAAAATTGCACACTTTTCAAGGTAAAGTTATCAGCAACTAAGATGGTCTCATCATACCACCTGTCAGACATGCAAATTTCCTTTGTTACAAACATTAAAAAAATCAATACCCTTTCTTTTGCCAACACAGATGCATCTGATTCCCTTAGTTTCTGTGAAAATATTGTGTATGGCTGTCAAAAATCTATGTCGACAAAATACTATTTCCTTCGCGGGAAAGGGGTTGATCTTCTCATTATTCACCATGGGAAATCAGAAAATTATGATTATCAGAAGTATGTTGCCAGAATTTTGAAATATGGACCGAACTGTTCTGTGTACAGAAGAAATTGCTTCAGTTCAGTGAGTGATCTCCGTGTGTACAGATCATGGAGAATTGTGGGTAGCCTCACTTACTGTGCGCCAGTAGTGAATACAGCACCAGCCAACATAACACTAGTTAAGGGTCGTAGGTCGCAGTGCGCCGGAGCGCCCGCACACGACTGAATCTTTCAGTCTACAATTAGCCTTTCATCTGAGAATTTTAACTGATGACCCTAACGTTTGAACTGCTATGTTGTTTTGCAAGATGCAGACCCTCTGATATTGAATTGTGGAGTTGCTTTTGCATGCAGTCAATGCATATGCTAGTTTATGATTTACACTATGCTGTTGATCGGCAGCATATATGATGTCTTTATTTTATGTTTACTTTATATTGCAAGCACAGTGTGTGGAAGGAAATATCACAGATTCAGTGATTGTGTAATCAGTTTGATTTGATACTGCAATACCAAATACTCTCTCAGTTAAGCTCAGAATTGTTGCAGAGTTTTGCTGCCCTTTGGTACTTTTTTTAATAAAGAGTTAATTTTGTGTTGTCTCCTGCACATTGGTGAAAGAGCATTAAGAGAGGGACTGTTCAATTTTGATAAGAAAAAGCAGCTTTCTCCATGCTTTTGAGGTCATGGTGATAGCAAATGTCTTTTGCCATATTCCAAAATGTGGCAACCTCTACTGCAAATCCAGATGTACTTTACCTAGGTCTTGACCATCAGTCAGAATTGGTAGGACTAACTTTGTGAGAGTAAAGAGGAGAGATAAAGCAGACTACACTGTTGATATGTCAGTGAACAAGAAACAAACAAACTTTATTTCGTAAACAGATGTCAATGAACTGCATTGCAACATTTAAGCAAACTAAACACTAGAATGAGCCCTTGGTGTACTGTTTAAAAATGGATGGAAATGAATTGGAAATGGGACAATCAGTTACAGCAGATGCCTTTGTATTTAGCACACCAAATTAGATAATCACATCCAGCAACTTAACTGAGCAGTTTGCTATATGCCGCGGCATTAAAAAACAAGAGTCTATTTTTATTGTCGGAATACTGATGAGGAATCCACCAAACTTATGCTGTAGGGAATAGAATTCAATGTGGAGTTGGAGAAAAAAAACTAAAAAACTGAAGATGCAGCCAACAGTTGCCGAGCCTTTAATTTCTGCAAAAGGAAGGTGTCCTCTTGCCATGTTTGAAAGAAAGTGGTTCATGCAGGCTTTTGTGTGGACTGTTGCACTCATGCACATGGGATGTCAAAGGGCCAGTAATGCTAATTTTTTTGAATGTCGACCATAATTCCTGGTTCTACTTCCCACAGCATATTGATGTACACATTGTCCAGATTGTCTTGTCAACTCAGAATGTATGTGTGTAAACTGCACTGTTATCGTTGAAAAGTGACTTCTGGTCCAGACTGGAATTCAGTTGTAAACAAAAAAAATGCATCGTACACATACAGGCGCTAAGTTAAGAATCTGAATAGTGGGTGTTTCAACATTCTTTAGATAGTAAAATAAGCTGCAATTGATATACAAAACAATACTAATAAAAAATCATCGAAAGTTAACAGTACTAAAGTTAACAGTAACTGGTCCTCTAAAAGTTAAAACCAAGGACTGTTGTTAGAGAGTGAAGTTTGTTTCACCCACTTTCAATTAAGGATATGGAGCATTGGCTTGCAACATTTACTTGCAAACCAGAAATGATGATATAGCTTACTTGTAACACTGATTGAGATGAGAATTCTATCAACAATTTTCCCATTTTGCAGCCCATTCAAATTTTACTTTCAAAAATGTTATATTAGGCAACATTTGATTATACTACCAATATACCGTACAGTTTTACTAATTATGAATTCACAGGTCTGCTCAGACAGCTTTCTGTTGATATGATTGACTGCTGAAGAAGCCATTTGTGTGAATTTCTATTGCACCTGATATGTTACCTCTGCATGCCAAAGAGAAAGTGGGTGAAACAATAAGATTGTCACTTCTGACATTGCTTTTACGATGAACAATACTGTTCCCCTTGGTTTATATTTTGTTGAGAGAGGCACTATGAAAAGTATAAATCAATGACCTAAAATGATTCGTGCTTGTCATTCTAGTAAGTAACATTGCTATTACTATAGAAATGATAAAGAATATCATCAACTTAAATGCAGCCTTACCCAAGGAATCATTTTTCACATGGGTCCATGCAGGCCAGGAAATATTCAAACATGCAAAAAAAAATGCAAACAGCAACACTTGTCAACACTGGATTGAGTAAGTTTTGAACTCGCTTCTAAAGTCTGCCCAACATCGACTGTTAAATGTTTTTACTTTCAGAAAACACACATTTCGTAATGCAGTATCGTTAATTTGACAGGTCATGGGTGATCTGAACATAAGTTTCAAAACCTATGTCATGCCTTGTAAACATACCGGTATGCTTGATCAATAGACTTTTTAATGGTAAGTTGTAACCTCTCCTGACGAGGTCGCTTAATTTTATTTTGTGATACTAATGTTATTAGGTGGCAGGCATACAAAATAACAGGAGACGTGTCCATACTACAATCAGTAACGTCCAAACCCTCTACCTTGAAAGGAAACTGTAACATCAAAGGACTTCTTAAAGTCAATGTATGTTGAGTGGCTCACTGGCAAAAGCAGTTCCTCTGTACAGACACCAGGATCTGGTAGTTAACATTATCAGTGGCACCAAATCTCACTCTGATATGCATTGGAACACTTCTGTACCCTGTGATAAACTGAAGTACATCATAGATGTTTGGGTCTGAATCTGCCGAAAAATAAAAGTTAAGACTTCATAGTTCACCATGGCCAATAAAAATGTAACAGGAAAACTGCAGTGGTCGAGAAAATGAAATCATGTTGCTGTGTAAATTAACCACAGAAGACTTGTTGGGCTTTACAATAAATGGAATATGGAAAGAGCATGTAAATTTTTAAAGAAATATATGACAAAAAATACTGTGATTTCAATCGGGTTTGAACTCCCAACGTACAGCACACAGTCACCAAATATTTGAAAATGAATTACTGAATTCAAGGAAATAGGCAATTCATATGCTAAGTCACATAGAAATTCAAAAATAAATTTGTCAAATATGTAAATGTGAAATTTATTGGCTTGTTAAACCGACAAAACTTTCAGCACAGTCACTCTGTATGAGGATAAATGTATGTGCATAGTTACAATGATTATATTGGTACAGTTATTCTGTGTAGATATATTCAAATTGGCAAGTTACAGGAAATCAAGTGCACTGCACTTTCATGTATTTTGTACAAGACACAATTATGCATGCATAGAAAAATTTTGAAAATGTTCAAGCTATAGATCATTTTATGTACTGACCATCCTGTGAATGTACAAAGTTTTGAACTGTAGTGATTTGATTTGTAATTGTGCTGGCATTTATAGATTCAGCCACATTAAAATGCAGCCAATTGCTAAATATATTTCATCTGTACTGGTGGCAGCATTGAATTTGCCTTTAATTTAGCGTAAGTCAGTTTTGTCACTTAAAACCTTTCTGACCTTCTTTTGTGTGCCAATTCAAATAAATCCATAGCTGTCAATGGGATTCTCAGTTTATCAAAGAAGGAGTAAAAAAGTTAGTCAGATGGCATCATCACAGCAGGACAATGGTAAAGATGAGATAGTCCATGATGTCTCCTAATTCTTTGTCATTTGAATTTGCTAGTGAAATCCTTAGGTGTGATTTGTGTGATCCATCACAAGGGGCTTCAGGGTTCAAAATAATCAGTGGCCATGTGTCAAAAGACCACCAATCATCTCATTTGGACCATCAGATTCTATTTTTGGTGGTCCATCTTTACCAACAATTTTTTTTAAGGTCAATTGCTAGTATACTTCAGGGGGAAATGTTACATGCCTCTTACAGAGTTAACTGCTAGGAGATAGCAGTAGATTTCCTCAGAGATAGATATTTTTAGCAGTTATATAGTGCTGTATTTGTCTGTTCAATCAAATTCCCTCGCCCCCCCCCCCAATCGTGGTTCAATGTCAGTCCTTAAACCTCACTCCACTCCACTCAACTGAGTGTTCTTCTAAATGTCTCTCTTTGTTTAAATGCTGCATAACATATCTCCTTGCAAATGTCGTTTAGTCACTAAGTTACAAAGGTCAACTTCAAGGGTACTGTTGTGAAAATACTGAATATTTCCTAGTGGATTTACTGGGCATCTAACATAAACCAACCTAACACGTGTAGCACAGTAGCAGCATAGCAAAATGGTTCAAGAACAAGATGTCAGCCCACTATTCACCCCTATGGACTTTGACCTAAACAATAATTACACTCTGATAATGACTAAATTTTTGGACCACCAAAATTTTGCAACTGACCACAAAAATTTGAATATTGTGGCGAAACTTGACCAACAAACAAATAAATAAATTTCAAACCCTGGACCTCATATTTCAGTATATTATCCCAAGGCCAAATGCTATTACCGGTATAATCTGAAAATTACGATACATTTGAACTTTATGATGTACCTGTGGATGATGAACACTTTTCTTCAAGATACTGCAGGAAAAAAATCGAACGACATTCTCTTGGCTTCAGTGTCAGCAATTTCATCTTGCTTGAGACCTACTTTTGCCTTTATCACTGCAAAAGAGATCTGAACTTCTTCTGGGAACAAAACAGTGGCCAGTTCTGGTTCATCATTTATGACCTTCAGCAATCCCATAGTATTCAGTCCTCGTCTCAACTGATCAAGCTGGATCTTCCTGGACAGCAAGACATGGTGCTGCATCACCTCAAACACCAACACATCTCTATTGGCAGTTGTTATATTGTAGTTTGAAGCTCCCGAAAAGGATAACAAGTCAATAAGTGACGGCCCCATTTCTAGGAGCTCCTTCTCTGAGGCTTCCAGAATCTATAACATAAATGGAACAAATATCGTTGATGGCACAGTCCCCACTTGTTAAGGGGTATGTTGAATACAAGTCCTTGGAGAGTATAGAGTCATTAATTGGGTCTGTGATTAAAAATGAGTCCCATGCTGGTAAAAACATAAAACTGATGTGGGCTGCCTCCTTATAACTACAAAAGGTTACTGAATAAGACAATTATTAATCGAAAAGTTGTTGCAAAACATTTTTGCATTTATTATAACACTGATTATCACATGTATCACGTTCCATGAACAATACCGGCAAGTGTCAATGAATTGTATTACAACACTGTGAGATCAATTCATCTGTACAAAGTTTCATCTAATGGGATAAAGTGTTTCTTGACACATATGTGAATTAAATATTAATGAAAATGACACTGGATAGTGTCTTTATTCAATGTAAAAGCAATGTGGGCTCAACATCTGTATCCAGTTTCATGAAATTTGATGAACCATTTCTCGCCATATCAGCCTAATTATGAATATTCATTACATACCGGTATACAAATCAGCAGTTAATTGACATGACACTTCTACATATTTTTGCTTGCCATAACTACTGGATGATCAACACCTGTACCATGTTTTATCAAATTTGATACAGCATTTTTTGACATATCATACTAATTATGAAAATTCATCAAATATGCAAATTAGCAATTAATTGATGCAATACTGACATATCTCATTGTTGCTATCAGAGCTCTGTGTGACGTCAACATCTGTACAAAGTTTCATCAAATTTATTGCAGTCGCTCTAGAAACACAGGCAGCTCATTTTTTCATGACGTCATTGTCAATGACATAGTCCCCGCTTTATTAAAAAAAGCTCTCTGGTGTTATTCATAGTGGAGTTAAAAATGAGAGCAAAGAATGTTCTAACATAAGTATGTTGGACCTTTCATCTAGGTCTAAAATACTTACGGTGATGAAAACAAGTCATTGACAATGACACAGTCCACACTTCTTAATGGGTACTTTAACCCTTTTCCTGCCAGACAGCATCACTTCCCCCATCAGCCAAGTCAGTAAAAAGTGGTATTGAGCCAAAACATGAAGTATTTTCACCCACTGGTTTAGTATTTTATAGTATCTTTAGTCCAAAAAAAATAACGTTTACAGTATTTTGTTTTCCAACAGCTTTCAAACGTACAGTATTATGTTAAAATACACCATATGGAATATCTTGTGTTTCTTTAATTTTAACCAGCTTGACCTGGTGGTGAAATATGGTCTTGCAGAAAAAAGGGTTAATTACAGGTCCTCTGAGAGGAAGAGTCCTCTTCATTAATTAGGTCTGTGATTAAAGCAATGTGAGTTTAGTTTCTGTACTAAGTTTCATGAAATTTGATGCAGTATTTCTTGACATATCAGACTAATTACAAAAATTCAATGATTGACATGATACTGCTACATGCCGTTAAACAAATTGATGTGCATATGTATGACATAGGTCAATGTCTTTGTACCAACTTTGAATAAAATCGGTTGAGATGTGCCTGAGTTAATTGGCTCCGTACATGGAGAAATCATAACAAAATGGCCGCACGGCAACCATATTGGATCGTATCACAAAACAAATCGACGTGCATATGTATGACATATGAAGTATTCCTTGTACCAAGTTTGAATGAAATCGCTCCAGGCATCTCTCAGGTATCTGCGTGAATGGACTCATGCACGGATGCACGCACACACGGACGCACGCACGCACGGACATGACAAACCTATAAGTCCCAACGGATGGTGTCCGTGGGGACTAATAAAACGAAAGGTATAGGTACTCCGATATCAAACAATGCCTCACCTTTTGCAAGGTTTCTCGCAACTCCAGATCAGCAACATCCTCCATCTCCACCTTACTGGCTGCCTTGTCAATATCACCAGAAACGATATATTCTTTAATTGGTTTGGCAATGTCAGTAAGACCATTGCCACCATGTAGTACTGAGTGAGTCAGAATATTTCCCACTAGTTCAAATAACTCATGATTGATCACTGTCTGTTTGTTTACTGGCAACAAATGTCCTTTTTGTCCCTCAAATAAAGGCTTTCTGTATTGCTCTGAATAATGTTAAGGACCAGGTAAAAGAATTCTCGACTTGGCCCTCCTGCATCCACAGCAGGTTCCTCCTCTCCAGCAGATATGAAACATATTGTAGGTCGAATATGCATATCAATGCCTTTTTATATATACCCACTACCTGGCGGAATGGATTAGGTGTATCCCTGTTGAAGTATAGATACGTGGGTTTTCCTTCATGTATATTAGATTTTCTCCATTCCTCTAGTTTTTGTTGTGGGGTAAGACATTGTTCTGAAACAAAACCATAGTGACATTGACTTAGCATGCATGCATACATCGGTAGATTACGTTACAAAAGGTACAACTTTTCAAATGCTTTATATTATTGTTAAAACCATACTTGTTTATGTGGAAGGTTATTCATTAATTGAGTACAGTAAGAACGCGAGTATATGCTACAGCAAAGTTCAGCAGTCCTTCTGGCAGCTAGTGTATATCAAGTTACATAATAAGATTTGGGTATGGACATGGAGGTAACTACCTCCATGGTGTCAAAGATGTCCACTTATCAGGTATACCGGTGTGAAGCTGTATATTGGCCAGTGTACAAGTATTTCGGGGCACATGACGTTACCATATTTTAAACTCTAATTACCCATGTCCTTAGAACTGTGGTTGCAAATTATTATTGGAATGTGAGTATCACTGGCACCATGGTATATTTCACATCACAAGATTGGCTAAAGTTAAATCTATATGAACCTGTTAATGCGGCTGCAGGCTTAGATGTAGACACTGTGATGCATAACAAGGTGTCTTTTGCACATGAAGGAGCTATTCCTTACCACGTATGTAGAGACACATATTTGAAAATAGTTTAAGGTGGGAGTAACATAAACTTCTTAGGGCTATGAGAATTTGGGTAAGTTTCTCAAATTCTATTAAACAATCTGAGGGCTTGCAAGTATTGAAATGGCAATGCTAATTTCCGAAATTAAGATTTTTATTTGTACAAACAGTTTATGTGTGGATCCAAGAAAAAATCAAAACTGTTAAAAATTATTAATTTAGGGGCAGTTTAATGAAAACATAGGACCATGTCCCTGAAGCTACTATAGACATGGATACAAAATTAATTTTAAGTATTTCCTGAATGTATGAAATTATCTCACTAAAGTCATCCTAGGGACCTGTAAACCAAATGTTAAAGCTGTCTGACCAGCGGTTTTGAAAAACCAAGCGACCTAACAGTTGACAGAGCTTCGCAGTGTTACGTAGAGAATAACTTTTAGTGACACATGTGTTGATGACGAAAGTGGATATCTTTGACAGCTCATTTCAGGAGAGCCTGACCAAAATGGCACAACTAGCTGCAAAATACAAAATTGAAGATTTCATCATAATTTCAATATATTGCATTAAGGTAAACCCTGGGAACCTGTATACCTAATATCAAAGCTATCAGATGTGTAACTTTTAAGAAACAAAGATTTTGGCCAAAGATGGCAAAATTGACTCAGAAATAAAAAAAATATATCACACTAAGATAAGCCATACTAAGGAATCTGTATATGAAATTTCAAAGCTATCAGACAAGTAGTTTTTGGGAAACAATTTTTTTGCCCATAAATGGCAAAAATTGCGCCAAAAATACAAAATGCAAATTTCATCATAATTTCAATATATCATATTTACTTCATCTGTAGGAACCTGTATACCAAATATCAAAGCTGTCTGACCAACAGTTATGAAGAGGACAATTTTTTACCAAAAATGTCTTTTTTGTGCTAATTTGCATATTTTCAACAATATCGAAAAATAAACAGATGTAGCTTTTCATAATCATATTTGCATCCACACAACAAATATCAAATCTGTAAGTACTGCAGTTCTCCAGATATTTGAGTAGACGGACATCCTCACAAACTGATATCCAGACATACATACATACATACACACAGACTGACTGACTGATGGATACCCATCCCAACAGCTTCTACAGACTATAGTCTATAGTAGCTAACAATGCAGGTAAATGTGCTGGGTCATCACGTTTTATCCAATGGATATTTTTTGTAGGAATATTTGAGGGAAATCTCTCCAAAAGTCCAGCATGGTGGCATAGTATTTCTTATATTGTTATGTAGGTCATTTCCCCCACACTCATCATGACCTGAGTTCAATTAGTCTAGAACATTCTCAAGGTCACTGCCCTTGATGACCTCACAACCTTGAATTCAATTAGTCATGTTTGGAATGTTCTGGAAAGTTGATTAGTTGTGTAAGGGAGATAATTTTAGAACAGTAATTAGCATGTCAATAAAGTTCTAGATTGTTCTTATATGCCTTTATAAAAGGGACGTGCTCAGCTTCCAGTCAGACTTTTGGGATCGTGTCTCTTGTGTGTTACTAAACTCCAGCAGTAGTCATTCTCAAGACTTTTCAAGACCTTCTCTGCCAACGCTGGATTTATACTGTGGACTTTGTTCAACTTCAAGCCTGCAAGCCAAAGGACTGTTCATTCATCCAACTGACTGTTACAACTCTGAGACTGGAGCTTTGCCGTCCCAGCTGAGATAAGTAGTCTGTACACTTTTAAAGCTTGTACTCTATCCCTGACTTAGCAATTAGTTTTATTTTCGTAATAAATTTTGTTTAAACGTTAACTGCTGAGTTCACCCTTTTGTTCGTTTTCTCTGCACGTAACAAAATTGGGGGCTCGTCCGGGATACGAATATTTTGAGCCGTTTGACAACATTTTGCCTACCTTTTTCAAAATACTGTATACTGTGAACTCAGCGAAATTCAATCATGGCGGAATTCAAGTCAGACGAATTTATGGATGACCTTGATCAGGACACATTTAATTCCCTCAGAAAAGACAACCTCATAGCACTGGCAAATTTCCTTAAAGTAGATGTCAAAAGATCTATGCGCAAGCGAGAAATTCAGTTCAAGATTGCAAAACATTTAGTTAATTCTGGCCATTTTGAGGAGTCTGCCTTAAAAGATTATGAGCCTGAGTCTTCCTTCGAACTCAAAAAATTAGAATTAGAAATACAGGCAGATTTGGAGCTTAAGAAATTGGAATTAGAAAAAGAAAAATTGCAAATGGAAGAAAGGGAAAGGCAGGAAAAATTACAAATGAAAGACAAAGAATTACAAATGGAAGAAAGACAGAGAGAAAAGGAGAGAGAATTGGAAGAACATCGACTACAGTTAGAAATGAGACGTTTAGAGCTTGGACAGTCAGGAAAATTCTTCCCTTCAGACAATTTTGACATCACTAAGCATTTCAGGTTAGTTCCCCCTTTCCAAGAAAAGGATGTTGATAAATATTTTCTCCATTTTGAGAAAATTGCTCAGAGTCTGAATTGGCCTAAGGAGTCCTGGTCTATGCTTTTGCAGAGTGCTTTGGTGGGTAAAGCCAGAGAAATTTACATTCAGTTGTCAGTAGAGCAGGCTTCAGATTATGATTCTGTGAAGGAATTAATTCTCAAGGGCTATGAGTTGGTGCCTGAAGCTTACCGTCAGAAATTTAGGGATTGTGAGAAGGCGAAAGATCAAACTTATGTTGAATTTGCTCGAACAAAAGAACAACTGTTTGATCGTTGGTGTTCTTCGGAAAAGGTCAGTCAGAATTATGACAAATTACGACAGCTTGTTTTGATTGAGGAATTAAAAGGTGCATCCGGAGTGACATCAAGACATTTATCAATGAACAAAAGGCAGATACATTGGAGGTTGCTGCACGTTTGGCCGATGATTATTCATTGACCCACAAATCTTCCTTTCTCAGCAAACCATCCCAGTCCTTTTCATACAGAAACAATGCAGGTAAATTTAACTCCTCCTTTTCATCCAAGAATTTCTCAAAGGACAGTAGAAAATCAAATGACAACAGTTCACAAAATTCAAGTAACACTCCCACATCATCAGATCCCAAGTCTCAATCTCCTTCTGACAAACAGTTCGGTACACTTTCTTGTAATTATTGTAAGAAAGACGGCCATTAATGTCAGATTGTTTCAAATTGAAAAGAAAACGTGAAGGTCAAAGTAGTCAAAGTGGATCTAAGCCCACCGGCTTTATTTCTTCATCAACTCGATTAGAGTCTAATAATGTGTGCAACACATTTTCTGAGGTTAAATCCCTCTCATCCCCAATTAATGAGGTCAAGGTCAATTCTTCTCAAGATAGCATTATGGGTATTTTCGAACCATTTATTCACGATGGTTTTATATCACTTTCTAGTGATTTTTCTTCCGCTACCCCTGTCAAAATTTTAAGAGATACCGGGGCTTCCCAGTCTCTTTTGTTGGCAGATACCCTGCCGTTTCTGAAAAGTCATTTTCAGGTTCTAAAGTTCTTATTAAGGGGGTAGATTGCAATGACTACATTCTGTTCCTCTCCATAATGTCTATTTGTCTTCGGACTTTGTTTCTGGACCTGTGACTTTAGGTATTAGGCTTTTTTTGCCTTTTGAAGGGATTCACCTTCTTCTTGGAAACGACCTTGCTGGGGACAAGGTCATTACTAATCCACTTGTGACTGATAATCCTAGTTTAGATCAAAATCCAGAGCCAATAGAGGAAGACATTCCCGGCCTTTTCCCATCATGTGCCATTACTCGAGCCATGTCAAAGAAACTTCCGAGAATCAAAATACTCTCAAAAATAATGTCACAGATGTTGACTTAAATGACACCTTTCTCAGTCAGGTGTTTGACACGGAGCATTCCGTTATCCCTCGTGGATTTGAAACTTCCAGTAAAACTTCTGCTGACCAAAGTCAGACATTTTCTAGATCAAATCTCATTGCAGAACAACACAAAGACCCAGATATTTTGTGTTTGTTTGACAGGGTAGATGATGAAGATAAAACTTCAGATAGCTCTGTTTCCTATTATACAAAATCTGGTATTCTCATGCGTAAATGGAGACCTCCAGATGTCTTGGTTGATGACGACTGGGCTATAAAACATCAAATTGTGGTTCCAAAGCCCTATCGTGCTGAAATATTGCGCCTGGCCCATGAAACGCCCTGGGCTGGTCATTTGGGAGTAAGGAAAACTTATCATAAAATTCTCAGTCACTTTTATTGGCCTAATCTCAGGCAGGATGTAACACATTTCTGTAAAACTTGTCACACATGTCAGATGGTAGGAAAGC